>NW_026909023.1:386129-545140 GCF_033115175.1 Lepus europaeus | reverse complement strand
GGATGCTGATGGGCAGGCTGGTGATGGTGTCTCCGCCGCTGCCGTAGGCGCGCTCCTTCACACCCTGCGGGCACGGCCACGCGCTCACGGCCTCAGCACAGGGCGCGTGTACCCGCAGGCAGCCCCTCCTGGAGCCGGGGTGGAGCCCGGCCCGGACAGGGATGCTCCTGCCACTGACCCCACCCACTCCTCCACCTGCTGGCTGGGGGCTTCATTCCCGGAGGCAGAGTGCCCTGAACCAGGCCCCGCACCGCTCCGCCCAGCCTGCTGGGAACAGCGCCCTCTGCTGCCTGAGCCCCATCTCTACCGCCTGGCTCCCCACCACGCTCCCCGCCCAGCACCACGTGGGCGCCTCCAGCTTTGGCATTGGCTGGGCCGTGAGGGCCGAGTGCCACCCAGAGGGCTCGGGGCGCGCGTCCGGCCCAAGGGGAGCCTCACCTTCTCACTGCTCTTCTCCCCCACAAGAGGCACGGCCCCCGGGGACGGCGGCGGCCGCGGGTCCTGAGGGCTCAGCTTGGTGCTGCTGGGCAGGCTGGGGCTCGGGTAGGCGATGCCGTTCTCCTTGGCGTGCTCGGCCCTGCGCAAGAAGCCTGTGACGTTTCCGGGGAGTGCGCCTGCGCCAGCCTCTTCCCCACCGCCCCAGACCCCGGCACTGGCACTCACCGTGAGGGTGGCTCACCGGCCGCCGCCCTGGCAGGCCCCGTGGGGTCCTGGCCCGGGTGCCTGCGCAGCAGTGTGCTGGCGGGGGACAGCCTCGCGCACTCGGGCAAGGCCAGGGCCGAGAGCTTGTCCAGCCGCGGCCGGCCGCTGTGGCTGGGCGTACAGGGCACCACCTCCTGGTCCAGGGGCGAGGCCAGGTACTGCGGCGTGTTCTGCTTGGACGGCGGCCGGCTGAGCGCACCGCACAGCTCGTAGCCGGCCGCGTGCCCGTTCATGGAGAGCTCTGGGCTCATGCTGCTGAAGTGAGGCAGGCAGCGCTTGGCGCAGTCCAGGTCGAGGTGCAGCCGGCCAGGGTCGGCCTCCGGCTCGCGGCCCAGCGTGCCTTTCCCACGCAGGTGCAGGGACGCGGCGTCGTCGGGCGGCACACAGGACTTGAGCTGCAGCAGCTCCTGCTGCCGCTGGCTCTTCTCCAGCTCCACAATGCTGATCTGCAGCGGGAGGCGCCGTGAGCACGCGGCCAGGACCAAGGGCCAAACGAGGCACGGCCCTGCCATGCACCGGAGGGGTCCCCAGGAGGCACGCCCCCCGGCTGGGGCCTGCACGGGGCTCAGCTGCTGTCGCTGGTACTTTCCACTCCGACGAGCAGCGTCACGCTGTTCATCACAGACACTGTGACCCGAGGGCCAGGCCACACTCACAGGGCGCCCGGCAGTGAGGGCGCGGTCAGGGGACACCCTCGCGGTGCACACGGCGCCCACCCAGCTGCTTCTCTCCGCTACCCTGCAAGGTGGCTGCCGCCCTCCTGCCGCCCCACTTCCCCACTGCTCGGCGGCCACCTGTCTGGCGCCAGCAGGCCTGGCTCGGCTCTGAACAAGCCTGCAGGCCTGTGCGGTGCAGGACACACGCCGAGCCACACAGTAGAGGGGCACGCGGGCCTGTGCCGGGCGGAAGCAGGCTGGCTGCAGCGTGGGTGCCTGCTGCCCTGAGCCCCAGCCCCGCCCCAGCCCCGCCGCGCCCGCCCCACCTGCAGCTCCAGGCAGCGCCTCTGCTTCTCCGAGATCTGGCTCCTGAGTGCCTGCTTCTCCTTCAGCAGCTTCTCCAGGGACAGCGTGGCCCAGTCCAGCTTCAGCTCCTCACAGCGCGCCTTGAGCTGCAGCGACAGGGACCGAGGCGCTGGAGGCGGGCAGCTCCCGGGGCCTCAGGACGAGGGGGTGGAGGACGGGCTCGGGCTGGCGGGGTCCCGTGGGCAGGAGCAGGGGCACGCACCAGCTGCAGGCTCTGGCTCCGGAGCTGCCGGGTGTCGCGCTCCAGCTGCTCCGACTGCTCCCGCAGCTGCTGGTTGTGCGCTGAGATCTCCTTCTGCGCTTGGATCAGGTCGTCGTAGGTCAGCGCCTTCACCCCCAGCTACAACACAGGGGCGCGGGGGTGAGGGCCGGAGCACGGCGCGGGGCTGGGGGCCGGGGACACGGGGGCGCGGGGGTGGGGGCCGGGGACACGGGGGCACAGGGGCACAGGGGTAGGGGCCGGGGACATGGGGGCGCGGCGCGGGGCTGGGGGCCGGGGACACAGGGACACGGGGACATGGAGGCGCGGGCAGCCCCACCTCGTCCAGCTTCTGCTGGAACAGCCTGCGGATCTCCTCCTTCTGGGCCTGGCAGTGGCTGAAGAGCTGCCGCGCCGTGCCCAGGAGCTGGGCCTTCTTCTCCTGCGGGCAGCGGGCAGCTGAGCGCAGCGCCAGGGGCCCCGCCCCACCCCCGGCACAGCGCGCACTTCTCCCTGGGGCCAGGGGACCCCTACCCCCACCCCGCCCCCGGCACAGCGCGCACTTCTCCCTGGGGCCAGGGGACCCCTACCCCCGCCCAGCCCCTGGCACAGCGCGCACTTCTCCCTGGGGCCAGGGGACCCCTACCCCCGCCCCGCCCCCGCCCCGCCCACCTTCTCCCGGAGCAGCAGCTGCTGCAGGCCGGCCTTGTACTGCGGGGTCTTGGTGTAGGCCAGGAACTGCAGGTACTGCACCTTGAAGGACTCTGGAGGGCAGGGCAGGGTGAGGCGGCGCAGCCAGGGCGCACACTGGGCCCGAAGGCTTGGCACCCTGCCCCCGCTGCCCCAGGGCCTCACGGGCCCCTTCCACGGCCCAGCAGCCCGTCCTTGGAGGCGGGGCACCCTGGACACGGCAGGGTGCATTGGTCCCAGCCACACCACGCCAGGAGCACACCGTGACGGCCACCAGGGTCCCCAGACACAGCCCAGCATCCGTCACAGGCTGAGGAGGCCCTGCTGCCCCGTGCAGAGGCCTGACCTGAGCCCGGCCTCTCGTGGGCTTGGGGGCTGGCATGGGTGTCAGGCAGCCAGATGTAGCTCAGCGTCCCCCACCCAGGACCCTGACCCACCCGGGGAGGCGGCCCAGCTCACCTAGCAGCTTCTGCAGCGCGGGCGGGGTAGGTGCCGCGAGCAGCGGGCTGGGGGGGAGCCGCTGCGCGCCCGGAGGTAGCTGGTAGAAGGGGCTGTGGGGGGGCCTGTACGCCTCTGCAGAGACAGCAGCACGTCACCCCTCCCTGCCCGCCGAGGCCCCGCCCACAGCTCTGCAGGGCCCCCGCACCCTGCTCAGCCCCCCCCCCCCCCCACAGCCTGCGCCAGGCCCTCGGGAGCTCAGGCAGATGGGGCCGGGTCCATGAGGCTCCTGCAGGACGAGACCCTCACGGCCAAGTCCTGCTTGCTAGTGCTGCTCCGGGAGGGGCCCCGGGCTGGCACTGGGCCGCCACGACCTCCACGGCCACAGAGGGATGGGCACGGGATCCAGGGACCCCACAGGGCGGCACCGCCAGCAAGGCAGCGCAGCCAGGAGACCAGCGTTGTGGCCAAGTGGGTTAAGACTCCCCTGGCGGCACGAGCACCCCGCAGATCTTGGCTGCTCCACCCCCGATCCAGCTCCCTACTCATGTGGCTAGGAAGGCAGTGGGTGAGCTAGGCCCCGCCACCCACGTGGGAGACCCGGATGGAGCTCCTGGCTGCTGGACGAGCCTGGCCAGCGCCAGTGTCTGTGGCCACCGAGCATGAACAAGCGGGTGGGTGGAGCTGGCTCGCCCTCACTCCGTCTGCCTTCCAACTAAATCAGTCCAAAATCCCAAACGTGGAAGAGGAGGCCCGGCAGGTGCGGGCGCTCACCCTGGGGCGAGGGCGGGGCGGTGGCGGGCGCGGCCGGGGCCTGCAGGGCGTCCAGCGCCGCGCGGCTCTTCCTGGGCTTGCGCTCCGCGTCCACGGCGCTCATCTTCTTGGGGCGTCCACGCCTGCGGCCGGCCATCTTCCTCCCCTTCCTGTTCAGCTTCTTCTTCCGGGCCTTGGAGGGAGAGGCCTTCTTGACAGTGGTCACCCCAGCCTTCTCTTCCTCGGCCCCGGAGTCCTGGCGGGCAGAGGCGGGCAGAGGCGGGCAGTGGAGGCGCGCGCCGGGCCAGGGGGCAGAGGAGCGGGCAGTGGAGGCGCGCGCCGTGCCAGGGGGCAGGGGGTGGGCAGCGGAGGCGCACACCAGGCCAGGGAGCAGGGGGAGGCGGGCAGCTTACCGCGGGGGCCTCCGCAGGCCCGGCCGCCTTGCCCTCGGGGGCCTTGGTGGGCGTCGTGGCGTTGCTCTTGGTCTCCCGCTGCTGCCGGCGCCGAGCTGCCTCCTGTTCCTCCTGCGGAGAGAGGCCTGAGCAGCCGCGGAGCCGCAGCGAGGCAGGGCTGCCGGGCACGGGCCGCGCTCGCCCGTCTGCTCCGCTGCGGCCACAGTGCCCAGGAGGCCCAGGCCCGCGTGCACGGCGCCAGCCAAGGGCGGCCTCCCAGGGGCTGCACAAAGGCACCGGGCTGAGGGCCGCGGCAAGGCCGCCCTGGGAGAGGAAGGCAAACCGGAGTGACTGCTTCCTGGGCTCACTAGGCCGACGTCCCCCATGGCTGCTGGGGAGGACACGGCCACCCTGGGGGCCACGGGGCCTAAGGGCCCCTCCTCACACCTGGCCCCCCTCTGCAGCAAGTGCGCTGGGGGCTCTAGGGCAGACTCAGCGGGAAGACCTGGGGAGGGGGCGAGGGACCCCCGGGACGTCCCTGTCTATGGGAGGGAGGGCAGGCGGCCCAGTCCAGAGCCGCCCACGTCACCAGCTCACACACACTGCTGGCCACAGGCAGAACCACACGGGCCTGCTGGCGAGACAGAGCCTGGACACAGATGCAGACACGCAGACGGAGACACGCGTGGGACACAGGCATGCAGGAGGGGTGGGAAGGGCCCTGGGACTGCTCTGTGGCCCGGTGCGGGCAGCAGGCCAAGGCTGGTGAGGTACCCTCCACTCCTAAGTCGGGGGAACACATACAACTTACCCTGAGTTTTGGGTTTTTCAAACTAGAAAAATAGTTTTCAAGCTAAAGAAATGAAAGCAAAGAAACGCGTGTTAGAGCGAGTCGGGGCCCTGCACCCAGCGCTCAGCACCGGATCCCCCACGCGGCTGCATGGGCCCGGAGGGATGAGGCACCCCGAGGCCACAGCTGGCCGGGGGGACTGGGGCGGGGCCGCGGCAGGACACGGACAGGAGCCCTGGACCGTGAGGCCGCCCCACGGCAGAGGGCGGGGCAGGGGCACTCACTATGGTGCGGTCGATCGTGTGCAGGTAGTAGGACACGGGCTTCCCCGTCCACGACACGGAGCCCTTCAGGGGCGACAGCTCCACCACACGCATGATCGTGCCAATGTCTGCAGACAGCGAGGGCCGCCTGGGTGCTCGTCCCCGGAGCAACCCCAGGGCCCCTCAGGGGACCGGCCACGCGTGCCCCCACGGCAGGGACTGGGCCATGTTCCCCTCACCTGACAGTGCGTACGCCAACTGGCGGGGATGGGCAAGCAGGGTCCTGACAACCGCCCGGCCATCTCCCGACAGCACGGGCAGCTGTGCCCCCCCCCAGCCCGGCCATCTCCCGACAGCACGGGCAGCTGTGCCCCCCCCAGCCCGGCCATCTCCCGACAGCACGGGCGGCTGTGCGCCCCCCCAGCCTGGTCATCTCCCGACAGCACGGGCAGCTGTGCGCCCCCCAGCCCGGCCATCTCCTGACAGCACGGGCGGCTGTGCCCCCCCCAGCCTGGCCATCTCCCGACAGCACGGGCGGCTGTGCCCCCCTCCAGCCTGGCCATCTCCCGACAGCACGGGCGGCTGTGCCCCCCTCCAGCCTGGCCATCTCCCGACAGCACGGGCGGCTGTGCCCCCCTCCAGCCTGGCCATCTCCCGACAGCACGGGCAGCTGTGCCTCCCCACAGCCTGGCCATCTCCCGACAGCACGGGCAGCTGTGCCCCCCTCCAGCCTGGCCATCTCCCGACAGCACGGGCAGCTGTGCCCCCCCCAGCCCGGCCATCTCCCGACAGCACGGGCAGCTGTGCGCCCCCCCAGCCTGGTCATCTCCCGACAGCACGGGCGGCTGTGCCCCCCCCCGCAGCCTGGCCATCTCCCGACAACACGGGCAGCTGTGCCCCCCCAAGCCCGGCCATCTCCCGACAGCACGGGCGGCTGTGCCCCCCTCCAGCCTGGCCATCTCCCGACAGCACGGGCGGCTGTGCCCCCCTCCAGCCTGGCCATCTCCCGACAGCACGGGCAGCTGTGCCCCGCCCCCAGCCTGCCCATCTCCCGACAGCACGGGCAGCTGTGCCTCCCCACAGCCTGGCCATCTCCCGACAGCACGGGCGGCTGTGCCCCCCTCCAGCCCGGCCATCTCCCGACAGCACGGGCGGCTGTGCCCCCTCCAGCCCGGCCATCTCCCGACAGCACGGGCAGCTGTGCGCCCCCCCAGCCTGGTCATCTCCCGACAGCACGGGCGGCTGTGCCCCCCCCCGCAGCCTGGCCATCTCCCGACAACACGGGCAGCTGTGCCCCCCCAAGCCCGGCCATCTCCCGACAGCACGGGCAGCTGTGCCCCCCACCACCTGCGGCCTGAGCTCAAGCAGCTCTAAGTAGCTCCCTCGGCCGCCAGGCCTCCCTCGGGGCCACCCTGCCCCATGCTGGGCCGTGGCTGGGGAAGGGGTGGAGAGCTGGCGGTGCCCGGGTGTGGGGTCAAGGGCAGCTACGTGAGGGTGGGCGCCCACACAGCCTCTCACCGCTCAAGTTCCTGCTGTTGATTCTGAAGTTCAGCGGCGCAAAGGGCTTCGAGGACACGATTCGGCCACCTGGAACAGCGCCGGGGTCAGGGCCGGAGGCAGGAGGACCCCAGACGCGCCAGCACGGCCCCGCCCACCGCTGCTGCACTGCCTTCTCCTGACCCCAGCCCCCACAGACCCCACAGGAGGGCCCAGACCAAGGGGACCCCAGGTCTCACCGCCGCCTCGCCAACCCGGGGAACTGACGGTGGCGGAGCTGGTGGGAAGGGGCCGGGGACCCTCTCCGGATGTGTGAGCGGCAGGAGCGGCCACCCAGACCCCACACAAGCAGAAACCAAGGTCACGACGTGGCCTTGATCCCGCCACACCCTCATCAAACACTAAGGACAGAGAGGACCAGAAGGAAGTCCCGGCCGGGAGGGCGCCCACGGGACAGCGCAGGGGAAGTACTGGGAGGGCACACATGGGTGCTTGCAGGAACGCCCGGCACCAGAGGGGCCGCGGCTGTGGGAGGTGGGAGTCAACACAATCCCCTCTCAGCAGGTGCACACCCCCGCCGGCTCCGGGCTCCCCCACGGGAGCGGCAGGGGAGGCGCTGGGGCTGGCTGAGGCCCTGTGATGCCAGGGAGGAGGAGCCGGCACTCAAAAGCCCACAGAGCCGCTCCACAAAGCCCTGAGCCGGCAGCCACGGGAGCAGTGGACGAGGAGTGGACGTAAGGGCCGGCGCTGTGGCGCAGCGGGTGAAGCCGCCGCCTGCAGGGCCACATCCCATGTGGGCGCCGGTTCGAGTCCTGGATGCTCCACTTCCCATCAACTCCCTGCTGTGGCCTGGGAGAGCAGTGGAGGATGGCCTAACCCTCGGGCCCCTGCACCCGCACTGGAGGCCCGGAAGAAGCTCCTGGCTCCTGGCTTCGCACCAGCGCAGCCTCTGGCTGTTGTAGCCATGTGGGGAGTGGACCAGCGGACGGAAGATCACTCGCTCGCTCTCTCTCTCTCTCCCTCCCTCTCTCTCCTTCTTTGTAACTCTCCCTTTCAGATAAATAAATTCAAAAAAAAAAAGAAAGAAAAAGAGGACTGGACACTGGACCCGAGAGGCCTCACACAGCTCCCCAGTGAGGATGGCCGCCGAGGTCTCCCTGGCCAGCAGGTCCATGTGGGACACGCAGGCTGCCCCAGGTTCCCTCACGTTCACGCTCCACAGGCAGCTGCCTTGGAAGGACCAGACCAGGTGACCCCAGCCTCACTCAGCCCGCAGGTGACCACCGCCACCCTGGCGGGCTGGAAGCAACCGACACAGCGGCCACCACGCGAGTGCAGCTGCAGAGTGGGGAAAGCCCTGGTCCCTGGTCCCCGGTCCCTGCTGTGCGCGCTCACCCCACACTCACAGACACGGGGGCTCTGGCTTCACGCTGCCAGCCCCCATGCCCAGGGCCAGGCCTCCTGCTGTCTGTGCTGGGGCAGGCTCAGCTCCAGGACAGCCCCGAGGAGCCGCGGACAGACCAAGGGCTGAGAACTGGGACACGAGGCCAAACACCCACGATGCTGATCTGACAAACCGTCGCACCAGGGGCTCGCCTGGAGACCTTGTCTAGCTCCGAGACCCCACCCCTGGCCTGGAGAGGGACGGCCCCAGCACGGGACCGGACACTGGGGAAGGAGCCGCCGCTCCACTTCTGATCCAGCTCCCTGCTAACGCCCCGGGGAGGACGGCCCACACGCGGGCCCTGCACCCACAGCGGAGACCCAGGAGCTCCTGGCTCCCGGCCGTAGCCTGGCCAGCCCCAGCTGGTGCGGTCACCTGAGCCAGTGGGGGGAAATACCTCTCTCTGTCACCCTGCCTTCCAAATAAAGGGACAAACACATCTTGGAGAAGCCAGCCACGCCCGGGGCCGGGCCGGCGCTCACCTTCCTTCATGTTAGCGAACCGCTCCTTCAGCTGGTGATCCACCTCAGGGCCAAAGGCAAAGTTATTCACAAAGATAACACTGCAACACAAGGCTCGGGTGAGTGCGGCGCCCCGTGCGCACCCCGCACCCCCAGGCCAGTGCTCGGGCCCGGCGGGCAGAAGCGCCCGAGCTGACTCGCGTGGCCAAGGGCTTGTACTCAGTCCCCACAGTGTTAGAGCCAGCAGGGGACGCTTACGCGCAGGCAGGATGGGGGGGGGGGGGCAGTGCGGAGGGCCCACAGGGAGCCGGCTCCAGCACCTCACGGGGAGACCACAGGCCGGGCCACGCGTCTGAGCCGGGGTCGGGGAACAGACTGGGCGAGTCCTGGGAACAGCCCCCACCCCCGCAAGAAGCCCCGCGGGCCCAGGACGCGTACCTCGTGTTGGCAATGCGCTCCCTCCACTCTTCCGAGAGGAAGTCACCTCTTTCCAGCTGCAAGAGAGAGGTGGGGCCTTCACTCCTGCACTAGGGAGACTGAGCCCTGCGAGGGGACAAGGGGGCGGGGCAGGGCCGGAACAGGACGACACGGGGGGTGGGGGGCTGCAAGGGGGGGGCTGACAAGAAAGCACAAGAAACCCTGCGTGTCCTACGTGCCTCCTGGTGGGGGCTCATCCGCTCGGGGGGAGGTGGCCAGGACCCTGCAGGGCCAACTCAGCCCAGGGAAGCAGCGGGGGCCGGGCTGCAAAGACCCCACGCGGGCCAGGACACGACCATGCGGCTCGGAAGCCAGGGCCCCACCTGCGGGGCTGCAAGAGCAGGCACAAACAGGCTGTGCGGCTCCAGGGTCTGCCCGGGCCCCTTCTGGGCAGTGAGCAGACCCTGCCCGATCGGGGTCCTGCCCAGACACAACGTCCCTGGGACTCACAACATTCAGAAATCCTCAGACTGGTGCCTCCGCTCCCGAGCACGCACTGAGGGAGGCAACACTGCACCCCGCAGCCGCCGGGCACGGCACTCCCGGGGGAGCAGCCCGCGCGCCCGGACAGGGAGCAGACAGAGCGTCACGCAGCCACGAACCGGGACAGGGCTCCGCACGCACCACTCACCAGACACACAGACGCAAACGGCCACACAGTGTGACACCCCTGACGGCAGACCCCACAGAACTGTGGCGCAGCGGGTGCAGCTGCCGTCCGTGACCCCGGCAGCCCACGTGGGCACCTGTTCACGTCCCGGCTGCTCCACGTCAACCCAGTTCCCTGATGATAATGGCCTGGGAACGCAGTGGAAGATGACCCTTGGGCCCCTGCACCACGTGGAGACCGGAAGCTCCCGGCTCAGATCAGCACAGCTCCGGCCATCGTGGTCACTTGGGGAGTGAAGCAGCGGACGGAGACCTCCCTAGCTCTCTCTCTCTCTAACTGCAGGGCAGGGACAGAGGACTGGGAAGCCCGCAGAGGCAGCCACAACCTCACCCCAGCACTGGCCGCGCGCCCTGCAGGGCGCAGGGTCTGGGACAGAGCAGCGACAGCAGGCCCAGGAGGCGGGGCCGGAGCGCACGGCCGCGCCTCTCCGGCAGCAGTGGGGCGGCCCTGGCCGGGCGTGCACCCTGGGCTATTTTTAGGCTCCTGCTGGCCGTTCTTCATTCTTGGGTAAGGGAGGCAGGACGTGGAGCCTGCCAACCAGGCCTGCTGGCAGCCGCACAGGAAGTCCCGCAGGGCCTCAGGACGAGCACACAGCCGGCGCTGCACCTCCCGTCGAGGGCTGGCCCTCCCGTGGGGCGTCTCAGAGCGGCGCCGGTCCTGTCCCTGGAACTGGGCCATGGCAGAGAGCAAACCCCTCAACTGCTACCAGATCAGACACTGAAGCAGGCACAGAGGACCTCCTGATACATCCCCCGTCCCCGCCCCCAGGCCCGGCACACCGGCCAGGGTCACACAGTGATGCAAACCACGTCATGCAAATGCCCCGGTAGCAGCAGGAGCGACCTCGCTAGCAGTAACCCCACCTGGACGGGGGCCTCCCCGTGCAGGAAGACGCGGCCCCCGCCAGCCCGCCCACCGACAAAGGCCGAGGGCGCCACGGCTGCGGAGCCGAGGCTGGGATCCACCCTCACCTCTCGCTGAGGCGCAAGAGGCTAAGGAGGGAGAAGACGTGGGCCCACAGCCCTGCGCCTGCTGGAGAACAGGGGGCAGAAGCAGAGGGAGTTCCCGAGCCCCCGCAGGGACGGCCCCAGACCACGCAGGAGGGGAGACCCAGAGGCCGGGGCGACGGCGCCTGCCAGTGCCAGGCTGCACGCCCGCCAATGACGACCCCACAGGCAGGTACAGCGCCCACTGCCCCGCTCCTAACAAAACCCCCAGCGAAGCCAGGGGGTGCGCGGGCAGCCTGGGAGCCACAGCCCGCGCAGGACGGTGCAAAAAGGAGACACGAGGCTGCAGCCTGAGCGCGAGGCCCCAGCTGTCCTACTCGCAGACCACGTCCCCAGGGGTCAGGCACGAGTCCGGCGCCACTGCACTCCTGCACAGCACAGCCGGCACAGGGCAAGGCCCCTCGGTGCCGTAGGGAGTGCAGCGCGGGGCACACAGGGAGACGGCGAGGCCGCCCCTCTCAAACTAAGCCTGTTGGGGCTGGCGCTGTGGCACAGCGGGTTAATGCCCCGGCTTACAGCGCCGGCATCCTATACGGGCGCCGGTTCGAGTCCCGGCTGCTCCCCTTCCGATCTGGCTCTCTGCTGTGGCCTGGGATAGTGGTGGAAGCTTGGGCCCCTGCATGTGGGAGACCTGGGGGAGGCTCCTGGCTCCAGATTGGTGCAGCTCCGGCCGTGTGGCCACCTGGGGAGTGGGCCAGCAGATAGAAGACTTCTCTGTCTCTACCTTTCTCTGCACTTTGTCTTTCAAATAAATGAAGTAAATCTTTTAAAAAATTAAAAAAAAACAAAAACTAAGCCCGTTTACCCATGGAGCGGAGAACGCAGCGTGGGCCTCCAGACTAGTGAGTGGCTAAGCTGCCCCCGGGCCCGCGGCCCGCGTCAGCACACCGCATGCAACACCGCCGGCCCCTCCTCAAGCTGGGGCTAACCCAGCGGGGTCCCAGCCACTTCTGCAGCAGACGTGGCCCGAGGCCCCCACTCCTGGAAAGGAACCAACCAAAGGGAGTTCTCTGTCTCAAACAAACAAACGGGCCGGCGCCTAGGCATGGAGTGTTAAACATCCACCTGCAGGGCCGCATCCCACACGGGCGCCGGTTCGAGTCCTGGCTGCTCCACTTCCCATCCAGCTCCCTGCTGTGGCCTGGGAGAGCAGTGGACGATGGCCCAAGTCCTTGGGACCCTGCACCTGCGTGGGAGACCCGGATGGAGCTCCTGGCTCCTGGCGTAGCTCCAACTGGGGAGTGAACCAGCAGATGGAAGACTCCACTCTCTCTCTCTCTCTCTCCCTCTCTCCCCCTCTCCCCGCCTCTCTGTAGGTCTTTCAAATAAATAAATCTTTAAAAAAATAAATGAAATAAAATGAATTTTTCCAAAGGAGAAAGAGAACCCCGGCTGCCCGGACACCGGCAGGCAGGGTCTGAATGCAGTTCGCTCACGACTGAACACTCGCAGGAACCAGGCCATCGCATGGCTGAGTGCGCGGGTCACTCAGGCTCACCCCCCAGGCTGCCCAGCGCCGGCAACAACTGGGGGTGGGGCTGCCCCGCCGCCATCAGGGGGCAGCGCTGACGGCGCCAGCACTGGGGCCCCGCCCGCCACACAGGGCACCAGGCAGACTCCTGGCTCCCGGCTCTGGACTGGCTGTGGGCACCTGGGGGAGAGCGGGAGGCCTCTCTGCGCACGCTCAGTCTGGAACAGCAACGTTCTACAGGATCCCTGCGGAACGTTCCAGAAAAGGCACCGAGCGCAGGGGACGCGTGGGCCGAGCAGGACTGCGGGAGTGAGGGCGGCGTGAACGCTACGAGGGGCACGACACACGGCACACGCTGCCCGCAGACCACCGTGAGCCCAGCTGTCAGCTAAAGCCAGCACCGCCAGGGCAGGCCAACTGGGCCCTGCGGAGGGCACGGTGCTCAGGTGGAGGAGACGGGGAGGGCAGGAGGGCACGGCGGGGTGAGGGGGGCCCAGCTCTGTGCCCAGCACGACTCAGGCGGCCACACACGCACGCGCACAGACACACACACAGCCTGCCCCCAGCTCTGTGCCTGGCACTACCCCGCCCCCTACTCCACCAGGCACCCAGGCCCAGGTCTACTCAGTTGGCTACTGGCAAGAGGGTGGGGCACGCACACACGTGCACTAACGTACACACGCGCAGCCTGCGCCCAAAAGCTCTGTCGGCCTTGGGCCATGGTCACCTGCCGAGCTCAGCTCCAGCGCCTGCAGAGCCTGGCGCAGGGCCGGACGCCCCCAGCAAGGACACGCCCACCTGAGGGTGCCACAGGCCGACCGCTCGGGGAGGCTCAGCCGTGGTGGGGGAGGGGCAAGCTGCTCGCTCGTGGCCCCAGCGAGCAGGGAGGGGGCCCGCGGGACCGTGTGGGCGGCACGGCGGGGAGGGCGGGTCAGGGCGCCGTGGAGGAGGGCACTCACTGTGTATTCTGCATGCTTTTTTCCATACCATTTCATCCACTTCCTGAACTCTCGGTCCATGGTCTGAAAGCACACACACCAGACGGCTGCTGAGGGCCGCGGCACGCCCGCCCCACCGCGCTCTGGCCACGGCACCTCCAGGTCCCCAGCCCTCACAGAGCCCCAGGCACTGCAGACCTAGGGCGCCTCCGTGGGGAGGAGGCGTGGACCCCTCCCCGCCCCCTCAGCCGGCCAGCATCCATCACGTGAGTGGGAGAGGCCAGCGGGGCGGAGAAGCCAGTGTCCCTTCAGGGACCCTGGGCGAGGGAGAGGCCTGGCAGGAGGGAGGGGGCTTACTCTCGCCCTGCCAGGGCCTCATGGTGCGCTGGACCTCCAGACGGAATCAAGGGCAGAGGCCTGGCCTGCACGCCCCAGCCCAGCTGCCCGCCTCGGCAGGGTACAGCACCCGGCGCCTTCCCCACCGGGGACCCAGCCCGGCCCCGCTCACCTCCGCGTACTTGGCTGGGATGTCGGCTTTCTCGACGCCATAGTGATGTTTGCAGTTGGTGGCCGCGGCGACCTGGAGCACGACCTGGCCCACGCCTTTGGGCAGAGACATGGGTGAGCGGCTGGCACGGAGGACAGCGCCAGGGGCCGGGCCCGCAGAGCTCCCCTCCCAGGGCCGGCTGTCACCAGGCCTCCCGGCCATCCCTGGACGCCACCCTGGTCCCCACACCAGAAGCTGCTCAGGTCCTGGGCCTGACACAGACCCGAGGGACGGCTGCCTGGCCCCTGCCTCAGCACGGCCAGGCCAGAGCCCCGTCCTACCCGGCACCACGCAGCAGGCCCACATCACTGGGGTGGGGGCACCGCAGCGCAGGTGCATGGACAGTTGTGCCCGAGTCCCCGGACAGCCCAGGTTAGCAAGGAGGCGGCAGAGACGCTGGTATCGCCCAGAGCGCCCGTCCCAGCCTCCGCCCGGCTGGTGTCGCCCAGAGTGCCCGTCCCAGCCTCCGCCCGGGTCAGGGTGCCAGCTCTGCTCTCCCCAGCAAGGGCCGGCCCCTCAGAGAAGGGCTGCAGGGACCCGAGCAGCACCCTTCCCGCCTGGGCCTCTGCCGTGAGGACGCGGCAAGGGGCAGACCCACGGCCCCGTCCCCTCCCAGAATGCCCCGTTTCTCTGAAAACAGCTGCGTGCGCTCGGGTCAGGCCCTGGCGCCGGGGCTGACGGCAGAGCCGTGAGCCTCTCTGCCCGGGGAGCCCCAGGAGAGCACACCGGGCTGTGAGTGGAGGAACGGGTGGGGGCAGCTGCCCCACGAGGGTCAGGGGCGGCCTGGACGGAGATGGACAGCCCAAGGGAGGGAGCAGTTAGCAGCGGCAGCACCAGCACTCACCGCTGCCCAAGTCCACGAAGAGGTCGTCCTCCGTCATC
The DNA here is from genome assembly GCF_033115175.1 of Lepus europaeus. Classification (NCBI taxonomy): domain Eukaryota; kingdom Metazoa; phylum Chordata; class Mammalia; order Lagomorpha; family Leporidae; genus Lepus; species Lepus europaeus. The sequence goes on along the minus strand of NW_026909023.1, from coordinate 530,497 downwards.
TTGATCTCGTCAATCATCTGGGCCACCAGGTCGAAGGAGGTCTCGCCGTACACCTCGGGCGAGAAGGGCTCGTAGTTGTTGAGCTTCTCGGGGTCGGTCACCGAGTGGTTGTATACCTGCTGCAGGATGTGCCGCAGCAGCCCGTTGGACGGCCGCGTGTTCAGCTTCATGGGCTGGGTGGTGCCCTTCACTAGGGGACACGGGGACGCGTCTGTCACACACGCCACAGGCAGCCCCACCATGCCGGCTGCACCCGCTGTGCAAGGGTGGCACCCACAGCGGGGAAAAGTCAATAGGCTACGTCCTCCAAGAAGCAGACGGTGCTCGTTGGGGGATGACATGGGAACCCCTCCTGGCCCTGGCCCTGCCCCAAGCACCAGCTCACAGGCCGCCTGCCCTGCCTCCCAGGCTGCGGCACAAGGCTCAGAAAGGCTGTGCTGAGTGGCGTCCACTAGGACAGGAAGTCGGCTGAGGCCACAGGAAGTGGTCAGGGGAGGGGCTTGCACAGCAGGCCCCTAGCAGCCTGGTGCTCACGCCTGTGCCTGGTGCACAAACCCTCGCTCAGCCAACCAGAGCCTAGGACACAGGTCCCTTCTGGCTGCACCACGGTCAGGGCCCGGGGCCCAGCGCTCCGACTCCAGTCCTTGATGGAGCCGGTGCCGCCCCCCCGATTCACCTGCAGGACTTTAACCTCCTGCAGCGCTGCACCGGGGCTGTGCCGGCTGCAGAGGGACCCACAGCCGGAGAGACGGGCCCCAGCTCTGCCAGGGTGCCACCCCTGGGCAGCTGAGGCCTCGAGCCCCAGGACCTGCTCCCTGGCTACCCCAGCGCCAGGAGCCACACAAAGACCCCAACCTTCACCACCTGACCTGCTCCAGGGAGGAGCCCTCCCCCCGACCCCACCACAGGCAGCAGCAGGCGAGGGCGGCCAGCGGGCCTGAGAGGGGCCACACACGCTGGGCAGGGGCAGGGGGTCTGAGGGGCCGCACGCGCGGGGCAGGGGCAGTGGCCCCCAGTGCCTCAGCACCACCGGCTGGGGAGGGACAGGGCAGGCTCAGCACACCCAGAGCAGGCGCTCCCTCCCGGGAGGAGCCGTCCCAGCTTGCTTCGGTCTGAGGCCAGGACGGCACAGCAGGCAGCCCGGGGTGCACACCACGCGGCAGCTGGCTCCCCGCTGCCCAACGGCCAGTGTGCAGGGGGAACCTGGTCCTGCGGGCTGGCTCCAGGCCCCCAGGAGCACCTACCAGCTGGTGGATGCTGTCGATGGCGCGGTTGTACTTGTCACACAGCCTCTGCATGCTCTCAAAGCTGAAACGGCAAGGGGAGGGCGCTGGCACACAACACACAACACACAACACAGCAGGCCCACGGGGAGGGCGCTGGCACACATACAGCACACACACAGCACACACAGCACAGCAGGCCCACGGGGAGGGCGCTGGTGCACATACAGCACACACAACACAGCACACACACAACACAGCAGGCCCACGGGGAGGGCGCTGGTGCACATACAGCACACACACAGCACACACACAACACAGCAGGCCCACGGGGAGGGCGCTGGCGCACACACAGCACACACACAGCACACACAACACAGCAGGCCCACGGGGAGGGCGCTGGCACACACAGCACACACACAGCACACACAACACAGCAGGCCCACGGGGAGGGCGCTGGCACACACAGCACACACACAGCACACACAGCACAGCAGGCCCACGGGGAGGGCGCTGGTGCACATACAGCACACACACAGCACACACACAACACAGCAGGCCCACGGGGAGGGCGCTGGTGCACATACAGCACACACACAGCACACACACAACACAGCAGGCCCACGGGGAGGGCGCTGGCACACATACAGCACACACACAGCACACACACAACACAGCAGGCCCACGGGGAGGGCGCTGGTGCACATACCACACACACAACACACACAACACAGCAGGCCCACGGGGAGGGCGCTGGCACACACAGCACACACACACACACACACAACACACACAACACAGCAGGCCCACGGGGAGGGCGCTGGCGCACACACAGCACACACACAACACAGCAGGCCCACGGGGAGGGCGCTGGCACACATACAGCACACACACAGCACACACACAACACAGCAGGCCCACGGGGAGGGCGCTGGCACACACACAGCACACACACAGCACACACAGCACAGCAGGCCCACGGGGAGGGCGCTGGCGCACATACAGCACACACACAGCACAGCAGGCCCACGGGAAGGGCGCTGGCACACACCACACACACACAACACAGCAGGCCCACGGGGAGGGCGCTGGCACACATACAGCACACACACCACACACACAACACAGCAGGCCCACGGGGAGGGCGCTGGCACACATACAGCACACACACCACACACACAACACAGCAGGCCCACGGGGAGGGCGCTGGCACACATACAGCACACACACAGCACACACAGCACAGCAGGCCCACGGGGAGGGCGCTGGCACACACAGCACACACACAGCACACACAGCACAGCAGGCCCACGGGGAGGGCGCTGGCACACACAGCACACACACACACACATAGCACAGCAGGCCCATGCCCGCGGCTGCAGCCCCTGGCCAGCTGGAGCCCCGAGGTCCCACCCATGGACGAGGCCGGGCCCTGGTCCCTGGGCCGAGCACTTCCCTCATGGGCAGTGGCAGGTCCAGGCCCTTGGCCAAACCCGAGATGAGAGGCTCCACACAGCGAGCTGAGGGCAGACCCTCGCCCCGGGGCTGCACCTGACAGAGCCCACGTGGGTGAGCCGTGGCAGCCTAGCAGGTCCCCCAGCCCCGGAGGCCAGAGCCGTCTGGGCCGAGGCCATCAGACACGAGCGGCGAGTGTGGGACACGGAAGAGGAAGTGTCCACGAGGCGAGCTTTACTTTATTTACGTGAGTCAGAGACAGAGACAGAACTCCCATCCACGGCTGGCTCACTCCCCAGAACCCCCAACAGCCAGGGCTGGGCCAGGCGGAAGCCAGGAGCCGGGAGCTCTGTCCAGGTCCCCGCGCGGCGCGAGGGCTCGGACCTTTGAGCGCTGGTGCCGTGGCTGAGCTGTGCGTGGACCGGAGCGGGATGCAGGGGCCACACCAGACACGCACAGCCGGGACACACCTGGCTGAGACCCCACGGCACGGATGGCTCTGTAATGTCAGGTCTTCCTCTCTGGCCCCACCAGGTAGCCTGGGCTCTTCGATACATGCCCTCCCACAGGGGTCCGTCACCTGCCAGGCCCCAGAGGACCCAGCCATGTACAACCTCGACAGCAGGAGGCGCTGTGTGCAGCCAGCGCGTCAGGGAAGCTGCTGGCCCATGGCCCACCGTGCCCCGGTGGGTACCGCTCAGGGGGTGGCCCGTGGGTGACCAGAAGCCCAGAAGACACCCATGGGAGCAGGTGAGTGACCAGACCCCGCTCCAGCACGGAGGCTGCGTGGCCGCTCCCCGCAGCGGCGGCTGGAAACGCAGGCGGGCTCGGGAACAGTGAGCAGCCGCGGCAGGGGTGAGGACAGGAGGGACAGCAGGGCCTGACCCCGTGATGGACTGAGGGACAAACAGGGCGGGTGCCACCACAGCCATCAGCGCCTGTCCACGCCCAGCGGCTCCGCTTCTGAACCAGCTGCGTCCTCACGCGTCAGGAAGGCAGTGGAGGACGGCCCAAGGACGTGGGCCCCTGCACCACGTGGAGACCCGGATGGAGCTCCCGGCTCCTGGCTCAGCCTGGCCCAGACCTACCTGATGCCATTTGGGAAGTGAACCAGATGGAAGATCTCTCTCTCTGTCTGCCTTTCAAATAAATAAATAAATGAATCTTTAAAATAAGGAAAAAGAAATATACGAGTGCGGGGGTGGGCGCTGTGGCGCAGCAGTGAAACCACAGCTTGGGACAACTGCACCCCCACGTACTGGCGGCAGTGCCCACGGCTCCCGGCCAGCTCCCTAACGTGCACACACCCAGTGCCCACGGCTCCCGGCCCCGTCCCTAACGTGCACACACCCAGTGCCCACGGCTCCCGGCCCCGACCCTAACGTGCACACACCCAGTGCCCACGGCTCCCGGCCCCGTCCCTAACGTGCACACACCCAGTGCCCACGGCTCCCGGCCCCGTCCCTAACGTGCACACACCCAGTGCCCACGGCTCCTGGCCAGCTCCCTAACGTGCACACACCCAGTGCCCACGGCTCCCGGCCCGCTCCCTAACGTGCACACACCCAGTGCCCACGGCTCCTCACACACCCAGTGCCCACGGCTCCCGGCCCCGTCCCTAACGTGCACACACCCAGTGCCCACGGCTCCCGGCCCCGTCCCTAACGTGCACACACCCAGTGCCCACGGCTCCCGGCCCCGTCCCTAACGTGCACACACCCAGTGCCCACGGCTCCCGGCCCCGTCCCTAACGTGCACACACCCAGTGCCCACGGCTCCCGGCCCCGTCCCTAACGTGCACACACCCAGTGCCCACGGCTCCGGCCCCGACCCTAACGTGCACACACCCAGTGCCCACGGCTCCCGGCCCCGACCCTAACGTGCACACACCCAGTGCCCACGGCTCCCGGCCCCACTCCCTAACGTGCACACACCCAGTGCCCACGGCTCCCGGCCCCGACCCTAACGTGCACACACCCAGTGCCCACGGCTCCCGGCCCACTCCCTAACGTGCACACACCCAGTGCCCACGGCTCCCGGCCCGCTCCCTAACGTGCACACACCCAGTGCCCACGGCTCCGCGGCCAGCTCCCTAACGTGCACACACCCAGTGCCCACGGCTCCCGGCCCCGCTCCCTAACGTGCACACACCCAGTGCCCACGGCTCCCGGCCCCGTCCCTAACGTGCACACACCCAGTGCCCACGGCTCCCGGCCCCGACCCTAACGTGCACACACCCAGTGCCCACGGCTCCGGCCCGACCCTAACGTGCACACACCCAGTGCCCACGGCTCCTCACACACCCAGTGCCCACGGCTCCCGGCCCCGTCCCTAACGTGCACACACCCAGTGCCCACGGCTCCCGGCCCCATCCCTAACGTGCACACACCCAGTGCCCACGGCTCCTGACCCCGTCCCTGTCTTGTGCAACCTGAGACACGGCAATGATGGCTCAGTGCCGGGGCCCCTGCTACCCATGGTGTTACGCGATCACGTTCGGGGCCTCGGCTTTGGCCTGGCCCAGCCCTGGCCATTGTGGGCACTGGTGACTGAAAACAGAGGCCCCCTCTCCCAGCCCTCTGCTTGTCAAGTAGATAAAGACAAACAAACATTAAAATTTTTTTTTAAAAAAAAGGAAGAGAGAACAACCCAGGCGTGAGCTTCGTCTCTGCCAACCCCACGGCGTCTTGGGCTACAGGCACGGCTCCGGCTCTGAGGCAGAGACCCCTGGAGGGGCTGGACCCCAGGAAGCCGAGTCCTGACGGGGCCTGGGGCTTCGGCTGCTCTGGGGACGGGAGAGCCCACGTGAATCACCGGCCAGGCCCAGCTCACAGAAACCCCCCAGCTCCGGGGGCCCGCACGGTGACACCCACAGCCGCGCGGGGCAGGTCCTGCAGGGCAGCACCCTCCGTGATGGCCCAGTCACTGCTGCCAGGCTTCCCTGGGGACAGCGGGCCCCGCCCAGCAGGGGTGGACACAGCCTGACCGCCTTCTGGGGGCCGCAGGGGCTGCCCGCGGGAAGGGAGCCCAGGCCGGGGAGCAGGAGGCTGGGCGAGGACACAGTGGGGCCTCGCAGGTACGGCAGGTGCAGTCGGAGCTGAGGGAGGCAGATGGACAGCGAGTCGGGGGGCAAGGGGAAAGGCGGCAGAGTCGCCAGCACGGGTCCAGCCGCAGGGCTCCAGGGAGCCTCCCACATCAGTGCCCGCCCCACCCCGGCTCCACGAGACCCTGGGGCTGCCAGGAGGCAGTGGGGCTGGGGCAGAGGCTGCCCACCTGACCCCGGAATGGCAGGAATGTGGGCAGCGGGTGGCCGCTCGCTGGCTATACAAAGAGCCACTACTGACCATGAGAGCCTGGCAGGAGAGGGGGGCCTGTGCCCGTCTGATGCGCGTTCCCACCAGGGTGCTCGGCGTCGCTCCAGGTGGCTCCGCACCGCGCCCAGGGCCCCTTACCTCTTGGTGTCATAGTCGATCAGGACGTAGTTCTCCATGGCGAGCTTGAGGTCCGGGATCTCCTCACAGACCCACCTGAAACAGGACAGCGTCAGCACTGCCACGGCCACAGACGGGCACACGCGGGACAGCGTCAGCACGGCCACAGCCACAGACGGGCACACGCGGGACAGCGTCAGCACGGCCACAGCCACAGACGGGCACACGCGGGACAGCGTCAGCACGGCCACAGCCACAGACGGGCACACGCGGGACAGCGTCAGCACGACCACGGCCAGCTCAGACGGGCACACGCGGGACAGCGTCAGCACGGCCACGGCCACAGACAGACAAACAGAAACCACAGATGCGGACGTCACTGCTTGGGGTTCCTGCATCTGACAAGGGCCCAGCTCGGCTTTTTTTTTTTTTTTTTTTTTAAAGGATTTATTTATTTGAAAATCAGACTTGGAGAGAGAGAGGGAGAGAGCAAGAGAAAGGAGAAGAGACAGAGAGAGAGGGCTTCCATCCGCTGGGTCACTCCCCAATCGGCTGCAATGGCCGGAGTTGCGCAGATCCGGAGCCAGGAGCTCCATCCGGGTCTCCCGTGCGGGTGCAGGGGCCCCCAAGCACTTGAGCCGTCCTCCACTGCTCTCCCAGGCCACAGCAGGGAGCTGGATCGGAAGTGGAGCAGCTGGGACTAGAACCAGCACCCACATGGGATGCTGGCACTGCAGGCAGCGGCTTTACCCGCGGCACCACAGCGCTGGGCCCCCAGCTCTGCTTCTGATCCAGCTCCCTGCTGGCCCACCTAGGAAAGCAGTGAAGATGGCCCAGCCCTGGCTGTGGCCACCTGGGGAGCGGACCAGCAGATGGAAGACCTGTCTGTCCCCGCTGTCTCTCCTCTGCCTTTGAAAAAACAGAAGGTGGAGGAGGAGAGAAGCGTGCAGGGTCGTCCCTGGGAGGGGTCGTCACCGGTGCCCTGCGGCTCATGGAGCACAGCACACAGAAACAACCCCTGCGCGGGCACACGACAAGAGCTGTGTCCACACTCCCTAACTGAACACCTTCCACAAAAAGGTGCCAGGCCGACGGCCTCCCGGGAACCCTTCCAGACGTCTGCACGCGCACGCTGACGCTCTCAGAACTTCCCTCTCACCGAGCCAGCATCACCTCCATAACCAAACCAGGGCCCGCGCTGGCTCCGCCCCCCCCTCCACAGAGGCCCTGGCCCAGGCAGCGGGAGGCTGCCAGCCACTCGGCTCCACAGAGGTCTACTGTAGACACATCGGGTCAGGCGGGCCAGGCCCTCAACCCCTGTTGGGATCGTCACGCGATGTCACTGACCCCAAGATAACCTTGCGCAACCCCAAATGCAAACCCAAGGTCCCGGGAGCAGCGCCCTGGGCCAGGCAGATTCGCCTGGCTGCAGGGGCTCTGACCCAAACGACCGGGCGCTCAGCCTGGGCCGCCAGCTCCCTCTGACCCGCCCTGCTCTCCTAGGCAGTGCGGGAGGGAGGGGCGACGGCAGTAGCCACCAGGGGTGAGCCCGCCCACAGCCCCTACCCCCCAGCAGCTGCCATTTCCGGTCCCCTGTGAAGGGCCGTGGCGCCCCAGGGAAGCAGCAGCAGCCAGGCCCCTGGCTCCTGCGCTCAGCCACAGCTCGCACAGGGGGCCCTAGGCCCGGCTGCCACAGCCACACCGCACCACACACGCCTAGAATGCACACGCCGAACCTGCCGGCAGCACCCTAAGCAGCGAGCAGCCAGGCCCTGCGTCTGCCATCCTGGGAGCTCGCTGCGCCCCCACCCTGCGCCAGCCCCCGGCCGCGGCTGGGCCGATGCCCCCCCCCCGCAGGGCTCCCCGACTCACCGGATGGTCTCGATGATTTCGTGAGCAGCATCGTGGTGTTTGTCCTGGGGAAGAAAAAGAGGCCGTGTTTAGATGCTCGGACCCCACTCTGCGGTCGGGCCGGTGACCCGAGGCGGCCCCCTACCTCGCACCCCACCAGCAGGCAGGGGCAGGAGCCAGGCCTCCCAAGGACGCGGACCTGCGAGGGGCTGTCCCTGGCCACTCCCTCTCCCACCAGCGCCTCGGACCCCGAACAGGTGAACGCGCCAACCCCAGATAATAACCGAGCAAGCCCTCGGGCAGCCAGAGGGCGCTGTGGCCGCGACACAGACACAGAGCACAGGTGGAGGCCAGCGGCGCCCTGCCAGGGACGGTGCCCCTCTCACCGGCACCAAACAGGTCTGACACGTGGCCTAGGCTCCAGTCTCCCACCACAGCCGAGTCTGCTCAAGCCAGGGGAACCCAGGACGAGGAGAAGCCCACGGGCACAGAATTCCGGCAGCTCGGCAGAAAGCCCTGTAGAAACGCGCCGGGGCCACTCCACCGGCCGGCCTCCCTGCCCGCACCGCCACCTGCTGCTGCTGCCAACACGGCTGCGGGCACAGACGGGCGGACCCAGCGCTGAGCACGTGGGCACGTGGGGACGTGGCCAGGACAGCACGGAGCGGCCGCGGTGGACACCCTGCCCGGGAGGCCGGAGGAATGGACACACCCAGGGCCCGGGGAGCACGGGGCAGGGGGCACAGCACAGCCCCTCCACGCCGGGCACAGCAGCCGGGCTCCAGCTCGCTGCCAGTGTGCAGCAACCCTGCGGGCGTGGCGCTGAGTTAGCCAGAGGGGACACCCAGGGCAGACGGCAGGAATGGGCTGGGGGGGCTCCGCCTGGGACGCCCAACCCTCGGCCCCTTGGGGACACCAGGAGGTGGCCACGGGTCCCTGCACCCACGTGGGGACCGGGTGGAGCTCTGGGCTCCCGGCTGCGGCCCGTGAGCGACGCCTCCCTCTCCCCCTGCTCCTCTTCCAAGTACGTGAAGAGGATTAACTTCGCTCTAACCCAGGCGGTTCTCTCGCGGGATCCACCCTCCGTTCTCCTCTGAAGCCCCGCGGACGCCGCCGTGGCAGGGCTGACCCACAGCACCCCAGCTCCATGGAGCTGAGACCCCCAGACGCAGGAAGGCTGGGGAGCGCGACGTGGGCAGTGCGCGGCCAGCTCTCCCGCCTGCCCACGCTGCGGGGCCGAGCAGCCCTGCCCTGCCTGGCGGCCTCCGGGGAAGCGCCCACCCGACCTCCTGGCGACGGGACCCCTGCTGCAAGTGTCCGAGGCGAACAGGGCCCTCTCACGGAGGCCCTGTGGGGGCACCACGGCGGGGACCCCAGAGACGCGAGGGCAGCGAGTTCTTCCACATCAAGGCCACACACAGGCGCGCCCGCCCACCACGCATGCGCCACACGGGGGTCCTCTGCTGTCCCGGCGAGCCCAGCGCCCGGTAGGGCTGGCTGAAGCGCAGCTGTCGCACACCACCGACTTGGTGAATGAGCGCGTCTGTCCAAATCCTTCAAGCCTGGAAAGGCAAAGGCATCGTCATCTGGTCTCTTGAGGGAGGACACGAGGTGGCCGGCGCTGTGCCGCAGCAGGTTAACTCCCTGGCCTGAAGCGCCTGCATCCCTATGGGCGCCGGTTCGAGACCCGGCTGCTCCTCTTCTGATCCAGCTCTGTGCTGTGGCCTGAAGATGGCCCAAGTCCTTGGACTCCTGCACCCTCGTGGGAGCCCCGGAGGAAGCTCCTGGCTCCTGGCTCCGGATCAGCTCAGCTCCAGCTACTGCAACCAACTGGGGAGTGACCCAGCGGATGGAAGATCTCCCTCTCTCTCCCCCTCCCTCTCTCCCTCGCCCTCTCTCTGTGTAACTCTGACTTTCGAATTAAAAAAAAGTGAGGCCGTGAACCCAAGTTTTCCCAAGCTTCAGAACTGGAGACCGAGGAAGGAAAAGTGGTATGATGGGGCCCCAGAGACCGCAGGTCCTAGCGCCCAGGGAGCCGCCAGTGCAGCTCCAGGGTCCCCACAGCTGCCCCAGGCTGCCAAGACCGCACCAGGAACAGCCCCACAGCAGACATGCCCATCACTGCCCCCTCCCCACAGCAGAGACACCCCCCCCCCACAGCAGACACCCCCATCACTGCCCCCACAGCAGACATGCCCATCACTGTCCCCACAGCAGACATGCCCATCACTGCCCCCACAGCAGACACCCCCATCACTGCCCCCACAGCAGACACCCCCATCACTGCCCCCACAGCAGACACCCCCATCACTGCCCCCACAGCAGACACCCCCATCACTGCCCCCACAGCAGACACCCCCATCACTGCCCCCCCACAGCAGACACCCCCATCACTGTCCCCCCACAGCAGACACCCCCATCACTGCCCCCCCACAGCAGACACCCCCATCACTGCCCCCCCACAGCAGACACCCCCATCACTGCCCCCACAGCAGACATGCCCATCACTGCCCCCCCCACAGCAGGGACATGCCCATCACTGCCCCCTCCCCACAGCAGAGACACCCCCATCACTGCCCCCACAGCAGACAAGCCCATCACTGTCCCCCACAGCAGACACCCCATCACTGTCCCCCCCCACAGCAGACACCCCCATCACTGCCCCCACAGCAGACAAGCCCATCACTGTCCCCCACAGCAGACACCCCCATCACTGCCCCCCCACAGCAGACACCACCATCACTGCCCCCCCACAGCAGACACCCCCATCACTGCCCCCACAGCAGACACCCCCATCACTGCCCCCCCACAGCAGACACCCCCATCACTGCCCCCACAGCAGACACGCCCATCACTGCCCCCACAGCAGACACGCCCATCACTGCCCCCCCACAGCAGACACCCCCATCACTGCCCCCAAAGCAGACACCCCCATCACTGCCCCACAGCAGACACCCCATCACTGCCCCCCACAGCAGACACCCCCATCACTGCCCCCACAGCAGACACCCCCATCACTGCCCCCACAGCAGACACGCCCATCACTGCCCCCCACAGCAGACACCCCCATCACTGCCCCCAAAGCAGACACCCCCATCACTGCCCCCACAGCAGACACCCCCATCACTGCCCCCACAGCAGACACCCCCATCACTGCCCCCCAGCAGACACCCCCATCACTGCCCCCACAGCAGACACCCCCATCACTGCCCCCCACAGCAGACACCCCCATCACTGCCCCCCACAGCAGAGACACCCCCATCACTGCCCCCACAGCAGAGACCCCCATCACTGCCCCCCACAGCAGACACCCCCATCACTGCCCCCACAGCAGACACCCCCATCACTGTCCCCACAGCAGGGACATGCCCATCACTGCCCCCATCATGGCAGGGACAAGCTCATCCCCCCATCACGGCAGGGACACCCCCCATCCCCCCATCACGGCAGGGACACCCCCATCCCCCCCATCACGGCAGGGACACCCCCCATCCCCCCATCACGGCAGGGACACCCCCCATCCCCCCATCACGGCAGGGACACCCCCATCCCCCCCACCCCTGTGACCACCGGCACTGCAGGCGCTCCTCTTGCTGAGCAAGGGACTGTCCCCCTCACTGATCAACTGAGCCTGAAAACAGCAGGTGATGGGCACGGGGTGGGCACGGGGCTGCCTACGCCCAGACAGGTGATGGGCACGGGGTGGGCACGGGGCTGCCTACGCCCAGACAGGTGATGGGCACGGGGCTCCCTACGCCCAGACAGGTGATGGGCACGGGGTGGGCACGGGGCTGCCTACGCCCAGACAGGTGATGGGCACGGGGCTCCCTACGCCCAGACAGGTGATGGGCACGGGGTGGGCACGGGGCTGCCTACGCCCAGACAGGTGATGGGCACGGGGCTGCCTACGCCCAGACAGGTGATGGGCACGGGGCTCCCTACGCCCAGACAGGTGATGGGCACGGGGCTCCCTACGCCCAGACAGGTGATGGGCACGGGCTGCCTACGCCCAGACAGGTGATGGGCACGGGGCTCCCTACGCCCAGACAGGTGATGGGCACGGGGCTCCCTACGCCCAGACAGGTGATGGGCACGGGGTGGGCACGGGGCTGCCTACGCCCAGACAGGTGATGGGCACGGGGCTCCCTACGCCCAGACAGGTGATGGGCACGGGGCTGCCTACGCCCAGACAGGTGATGGGCACGGGGTGGGCACGGGCTGCCTACGCCCAGACAGGTGATGGGCACGGGGTGGGCACGGGGCTCCCTACGCCCAGACAGGTGATGGGCACGGGGCTGCCTACGCCCAGACAGGTGATGGGCACGGGGTGGGCACGGGGCTGCCTATGCCCAGACAGGTGATGGGCACGGGGCTGCCTACGCCCAGACAGGTGATGGGCACGGGGCTCCCTACGCCCAGACAGGTGATGGGCACGGGGTGGGCACGGGGCTGCCTACGCCCAGACAGGTGATGGGCACGGGGCTGCCTACGCCCAGACAGGTGATGGGCACGGGGCTCCCTACGCCCAGACAGGTGATGGGCACGGGGCTCCCTACGCCCAGACAGGTGATGGGCACGGGGTGGGCACGGGGCTGCCTACGCCCAGACAGGTGATGGGCACGGGGTGGGCACGGGGCTCCCTACACCCAGACAGGTGATGGGCACGGGGTGGGCACGGGGCTCCCTACGCCCAGACAGGTGATGGGCACGGGGTGGGCACGGGGCTGCCTACGCCCAGACAGGTGATGGGCACGGGGTGGGCACGGGGCTCCCTACGCCCAGACAGGTGATGGGCACGGGGCTCCCTACGCCCAGACAGGTGATGGGCACGGGGTGGGCACGGGGCTGCCTACGCCCAGACAGGTGATGGGCACGGGGCTGCCTACGCCCAGACAGGTGATGGGCACGGGGCTCCCTACGCCCAGACAGGTGATGGGCACGGGGCTGCCTACGCCCAGACAGGTGATGGGCACGGGGCTGCCTACGCCCAGACAGGTGATGGGCACGGGGCTGCCTACGCCCAGACAGGTGATGGGCATGGGGTGGGCACGGGCTCCCCATCCCAGGTGCTCTACTGGAGCATCCATCACCTTAATAAATAGCTGCTCCTGACCTGACCCACGGCCCATCGTCTCCCCTCACCGATCCGAGGGAGTTAGGGAGGATACCTGTAACCTTGGACAGCACCATCCTGGACAGGAGGGGGAAAACGGAATTAAGTTTAGGGCCTGGCGCCCTGGCACAGCAGGTAAATCCACCACCTGCAGGGCTGGCATCCCATATGGGCGCAGGTTCAAGACCCGGCTGCTCCACGTCCCATCCAGCTCTCTGTTGTGGCCTGGGAGAGCAGTGGAGGATGGCCTGGTTCCTTGGGCCCCTGCACCTGCGTGGGAGACCAGGAGGAGGCTCCTGGCTCCTGACTCCGGATTGGCCCAGCTCCGGCCTTTGTGGCCAACTGGGGAGTGACCCAACAGATGGAAGACCTCTGTCAGTCTGTCTCTCTCTCTCTCTCTGCTCTCTCAGTGTAACTCTGACTTTCAAATAAATAAACAAACCATGAGAAAAGTCAGTTCACTGTGGGTGGTCCCCGCACAGCACCGTCTGCTGGGGCTTCAACAGTGATTTATTTGAAAGGAAGACTCAGACAGAGACCTCCACCTGCTGGCCACCCCAGACGGCCTGGCCAGGCCGAGGCCAGCAGCAGAGAGCCCACCCGGTCTCCCGCGTGGGGCAGGGGCTCCGCCAGCGCCCACCGGGGTGCGGGTCCCAGGCAACCGCTGAGCCACAGCGCGAGATCCCTGCGTGGGGGGACCCAGCGGCTGGCTCACACACAGGCCAGGGAGAGGCGCACCTGTCCCCGGCCCCGCCCCCGGGCGGCCCCCGAGAGGGCAGCTGAGGGCAGCCGTCACACTCCTGGCAGCGCCGCCCAGCTCAGCCCCCACGGCCACAGGCTCCCAGAAGCCGAGCTCAGCGCCGTGGCCTCTGGGTGGCCCTGGCTGCGAGTGGGGCTGAGTCACTGCGTGCGGCTCCCGCACACACCTGTGAGTCACTGCCCAGCGTGCCCACTCCTCCACGCAGGGTGAGTCACAGGAAGGAGGCTGCGCGCGCCACCACTCACCCCTGCTCAGCGCGGTCCTGACCCGTGCTCACAGCACAAAGCCGCAGCTAAAAATACCCTGCCCGTCTGGCACAGCCCCCCGAGACAGTGCTGCCGCCCGACACGGGAGGCCCTGGCAGAGGCCTGGGATGTGTGCAGGAACAGGAAGGGACCGGGGATCCCTCCCAGGCCAGCGGGGAGAGAGGAGGCAGGGGACACGGCGGGGCCCCGCGCGGCGCCCCAGCAGCTGTGCCTCGCAGGAGCAGAGCCCCACAAGCCCCCTGGGCCCCACGCTCCGCCCAGCTCCCGGGGTCACAGGCTCGGGGGACCTCATGGGAAGAGGGGTTCTGACGGCAGCCACGGGCCACAAAGCACCCTGGGCCCTCGGCATGCGGTTGGCTGGAGAGGTGCCAGGCACAACTAACCCAGCAGGCTGTGGAATGAGCACGCGCGTGCACACACACACGCACACACGCTCACACACACTCACACATGCACACACATACACACCCCACACACACATTCACACACATACACACCCCACACACTCACACAGGTTCACACATGTGCGCACACTCATGCAAACACATACACACTCCCACACAGGTTCACACATGTGCGCACACACGCTCACACACACTCATGCAAACACATACACACTCCCACACAGGTTCACACATGTGCGCACACACACGCTCACACATACTCACATATGCACACACATACACACCCCACACCCACACCCTCACATGCACACCCCCACACACTCACACATACTCACATATGCACACACACCCCCACACACTCACACACACAGGTTCACACATGCGCGCACACACGCTCACACACACTCACACATGCACATACACACCCCACACACTCACACACACAGGTTCACACATGCGCGCAGACACACCCATGCTCACACACACACCCACGCTCACATACACACACCCATGCTCACACACACACACACCCACGCTCACACACACACACCCACGCTCACACACACTCACACATGCACATACACACCCCACACACACACAGGCTCACACATGCGTGCAGACACACCCACGCTCACACCCACACACCCACGCTCACACCCACACACCCACGCTCACACACACACCCACACCCACGCTCACACACACACCCACACACACGCTCACACACACACCCACGCACACATTCACACACACCCATGCTCACACACATACACACACACACACCCCACACACACTCACACACACAGAACACTGCTCCCAAGGACTTCAAGATGTATTCTGCGCCACGTGAAAGGCGGCGCCGCGGGGAAGCAGACAGAGCCCTGGCCTGCGGGCTCCTCCCCACGTGGCCTCAACAGCCAGGTCCAGGCCAGCGGGACGCAGCAGTGCCACGAGGGTGGCGGCCTCCCAGGCTCAGGAGCCAGGAGCGGGATGGGAAGCAGAGCAGCAGCGGCCGGGAGCAGCCCCAGCCCAGGGCTCACCCCACGCCCCCGCCCCCGCCCCCACGGCCTTCTCAACTATTCCACGCCTGAGAGGCGCTACAGAGGGAGGGCGGGCTCCTGTCCACTCCTCCTCGCCTCGGTGGCCAGCGGTGGGGCTGGGCCCGTCCAGAGCCAGGAGCCAGGAACGCCACCAGGGCCTCCGGGGGGGGGGGGCCCTCCCAGCCGCCTTCCAGGTGAGCACCAGCAGGGCGCCGGACAGGAATTGGGTGGCACACACATGGGATGCCACCACGCCGGGGCCCTCACAGACACCGCGGCACCGTGGACACCCAGGGCCAAGGTCCACGCCAAGACGGTAGCGTCAGCTGTGCCGGGTCAACGAGGTGTCGGGAGCCCTTCCACGAGCGGGCACTTCCATGGTGCCGCCTCGCGGCCCTGACCCGCGTCCACGCAGCTCACTGCCGGGACCCTGGAACGTCCTAGCGCGGGCCTGACACTGCGCCAGGGCTGGGGGCTCTCGTCTTCCGTCACCAAGCGTGGGAAAGCCAGCGCCAAGCTGTGGCACAGCGAGTCACCTTCGTCACGATACCGGTTCCTGTCCCGGCTGCTCCTCCAATCCTGCTCCCTGCTCCCGGCCTGGGAAAAGCAGAAGATGACCCAAGTGTTTGGGCCCCTGCAGCCACATGGGCGACCTGGATAAGGCTCCTGGATCTGACCTGGTCCAGCGCCGGCCACGGCAGCCATATGGGGAGTGGCACAGCAGAGGGAAGGTCTCTCTCCCTGTAACTCAACTCAAACAAATAAATATTTCTTTTTTTTTTTTTTTTAATTTGACAGGCAGAGTTAGACAATGAGAGAGAGAGAGACAGAGAGAAAGGTCTTCCTTCGTTGGTTCACCCCCTAAATGGCTGCCACGGCCAGCGCTACGCCGATCTGAAGCCAGGAGCCAGGTGCCTCTCCTGGTCTCCCATGCGGGTGCAGGGCCCAAGCACTTGGGCCATCCTCCACTGCCTTCCCGGGCCACAGCAGAGAGCTGGCCTGGAAGAGGGGCAACCGGGACAGAACCCAGTGCCCATATAGGATGCCGGCGCCGCAGGCGGAAGATTAACCCAACAAATAAATATTTCTACAAACAAAGCCAGCTCCAAGCACTCCCAGCCCATCTGCGGCGGTGAGACCCGAGGGCCCTGCCCACGCAGTGACGCCCCGGCAGACGCCAGGCCTGGGCACACAGGCAGCCCTCTTCCTGGAGGCTGGGGACACACGCAGAGAAGCAGCAGCCACCACCGGGCCAGGGCCCCAGGCCACGCGCGTCGGCAGCCCTGCGTGCTGTGGGCAGGAGGGACCGCTGTGCTGATGGACACCGGGGCCCAGGCTCCCAGGGGCGCACAGGGGCAAGCACCCCAGAAAACACACTGGACACCGGGGAGGGCATGGGCACACGGAGGGCACCGTCAGCCCAGCCCCCAAGTGGTCCTGCCAGGCACCATCCTCACGTGATGGGGCCGATGCTGTGGTGTAGTGGGTTAACGCCCTGGCCTAAAGCGCCGGCATCCCATATGGGCGCCGGTTCGAGTCCCGGCTGCTCCACTTCCAATCCAGCTCTCTACTGTGGCCTGGGAGAGCAGTAGAGGATGACCCAAGTGCTTGGGCCTCTGCATGCACGTGGGAGACCCAGAAGAAGCTCCTGGCTCCTGGCTTTGGATCGGCCCAGCTCCGGACGTTGCAGCCATGTGGGGAGTGAACCAGCAGATGGGAGACGCCCCTCTTTCTCTCCCTCTCTTTCTCTGTGTAACTCTGACTTTCAAATAAACAAACAAAAAAAATCAATCTTAAAAAAAAAAAAAAAAAAAAGACGTGTGTGGGGGACGGCACGGGGGCCCAGCGTGGTACACAGGGCTGGCATCCCACACGGGCACCCGTTCAACACCCGGCTGCTCCACTTCCGATCCAGCTCCCTGCTAAGGGCCTGGGAGAGCGGAAGAAGACGGCCCACAAGTCCTTGGGCCCCTGCACCCACGTGGGAGACCCGGAAGCTCCTGGCTCCTGACTCTGGTCTGGCTCAGCCCGCGTCCCTGAGGCCATCTGGGGAGTGACCCAGTGGATGGAAGATCAGTCTCGCCACCACGCCGAAATTCAAATACTTTTTTAATTGGACAAAAAGAGGGGGCAGCAGGGCACCCCAGAGCCGGCCCCTCCACATCGGCTCCAGCTCCCAGCACCGCGCCACCCACACTGGAGGCCAGTTGTTTCTGCTCCGGGCCCCAGCCTGTGCAGCCCTGGTCGTGGGCATCAGGGGAGAGCGGACGGGCAGACACAAGTTCCCTCTGGCTCCTGGGCGGAGGGGCCTCCCCGCAGCCCCTGGCTCCTGGGCGCACACACCTCACCCCTGCAGGCAAGGAGGCCCCACAAGTCTGAACCCGAGCGCGGCTGGGTCTCCCCGCAGCACGGCCCCGCCCACACACCGTGTGAAGGTCACGGCCGCCAGAGCAGCTTCCGCGGGACACTCATCCCCGGGTCAGCCCCAGAAATAGGCTCTGAGTCAGGGCGGGGATGGCTCACTCCGCCCCCGGCCGGCACCTTCAGGGAGCAGGGACCCGCGAAGGCACTTCTCCGTACCGCCCCCCCGCCCCCCCCCCCCGCCCTGAGTCACTGCAGAGGGCGCCCTCCAGCCCTCTCCTGCCAGCCAGGCAACCACGAGCACCACATGCACCCCGGAGCCTGTGCCGCGAGCCTAGGCCGGCTGCCCGCCCCCCACCCCGACTGCGGGCAGGGGCAGCGTGGGCCTCGCTCTAGCCCCCCCCCCCCCGTAACTCCGCTGGGCTGCCCTGTGGACAGCGGGCAGGGAAGCGTGGGCCTCGCTCTAGCCCCCGCCCCCTTGACTCCGCTGGGCTGCCCTCTCCGTCGTGCAGGTGCCCCGGCGAACCCAGCATGGGAAGGCACCTGCCCCAGCTCTGCGCTTGCCCGGTGCCGCAGACCCGCCCGGCCTCACTCGGGCCGCCGCCTGCCACTCCACGCACTGCGGACTTCAGCACCCACGGGCCCTGCCACGCGAGGCCGGGCCAGCGAGGGGCGGCCAGGAGCCACCCAGCCCCGCCCGCCGGGAAGCCGAGGGCAGGGGTCTGCGGCTGGGGGCAGCGCCGCGCACGACCTCAGCACAGGCCAGCAGCCGCCTCCCGGGCCTCTCCCCACTCCAGCTCACAGAGAAACCCGCCCTGGACGCTGCACGCGCGGGAGCCGCGGCCCTGCCACGGGGCCCGGACCGGGCTGGGGGAGGGGGCTGGCTCTCGGCCCCGCAGCCCCCGGGCAGAGCAGGCGAGGCCCCAAGTGCGGGGTCCCCGCCACCCACGTGGGCGAGCGGCTCAGCCCGGCCCCGCTCCTGGCTGCTGGACATGGGGCGGGGGACGACGGAGGGAGGCTCTGTGCCCCCTGCCCGCCTCGGTCTGCGCCTTTGGAATATTCCCGAAAGTTACAAAAATGCAAAAGGAAGTGAACTCCACTGCACGTAACCCAAGAGCGGGCTGCAACGTCCGGCTCGCGCGGCCGGGGCTGGGCAGGCGCGGGCGCCCGGGGCGCTCCCCGCTCCCGGCCGGGTCGGGCGGCTCGGGGCCCGCGGCCGCAGGAGGAAGCCCCGCCGCCCCCTCCCCCTCCCCCCTCCCCTCCCCCTCCCCCTCCCCCGCGCCGCCCCGCAGGCCCCGCCCCCGCGCTCCCAGAAACCGACACCGGCGCAGCGCGCGGGAGCCCGGCGGGCCGAGGGGCGCCCCGGGAGCGGGGCAACCGCCGCCCCGCCCCCAGGGCCCGGCCGAGCCCACCGCCCCACGGCGGACCGCGCGACCACCCCGCCGCCGCGGCGCCGGGGCCACGCGGGCCGCGCCCCGCCGGCGCCCGCGTCCACGCGGACCACCGGCCCCGCGGCGTCGCCAACAGCGGTTTCGGCCCCCTCCCCCGCGCGCGGGCACGACACTCACGTAGACCGGCAGAGGCCACGGGTAGACGGCGGGCTCGGCCCCCACGGGCGACTTGAGCCTCAGCTCCAGCTTCTCGCCCATGTCGACGCGCGCGGCCGCCGCACCATGCTAGGCGGGCGGTGGGGGAGGGGCGGGGCCGCCGGCGGGCGGGGCGGGGCGGGGAGGGGCGGGAGGCTGAGGGGAGGGGGCCTGGCCTGGGGCTCGGCCGCCGCCGCCGCCGCCGCCGCCGCGCTCCCGTCCGGGCCCCGGCTCCCTCTTTGTGGTCACAGGCCCGGGGCCGCCAGCGCCGCCGCCATCTTGGGCCGGCGGGAGGCGAGCACAATGAGCCGGGGGCCGGGCCGAACCACTCGCCGCGCGGCCGCGGGGGGGGCCGGCGCGAGGAGGCGGCGCGCGCCCACGGCCCCGCCCGCCGCGCCGCGCGCGCCACCCCCCCCGGCGCCCCGCCCTGTGGGCTCGCCCGGCGGCGCGAACACACGCAGGCACGCACGCACGCACGCTCGCACGCTCGCACGCGCGTCCTCGGCTGCCCTAGGCTGCCCCCGCCGGCCGGAAGCGGGAACCCGGGGGAAGCCCTGCGGGCGGAGGGGGTGGTTGGCGAGTTCGAGTCCCCGGTCCGCGCTCGGCCGCGTGTGAAACCGCACGTCCGCGCCTCGTCCCCGGCTGCGATGCCGCTGTTTGCTGAGGCCGCCGGGAGGATAATGGCAGTGGCCTGCATGCCTTTGAGTCGCCCTGTTCTGCCCGTAGCTTCGAGAGGGCGACTCAGAGATTTGCATCTGCCGGCTCCCTCCCCAAGTGACTGCCAGGACCCGGGTCCCCGGCGTGGGTGGCAGGGAGCAGCCCGGTGCCCATAAGGGACGCGGGCTTTGCAGGCCGCAGCTTAACCCCCCAGGCCAGGACGCCGCCCCCGAGTTTGGCAATAAAACGCCGGATGTCTGTGGTCGGCTTTCTCTGCACCAGGCGACCTGCAGGCCCAGCCTTAGGGGTTCTGCAGCGAACTTTGCCGGCACAGCAAGCCCTGGGCCAGGCCTGACCTTGGACCCAGGACGCCTGGGACTACCCCTCCCCCAGCCCTGCCCCAGGGAGGAGGCCAGAACCCGCCCTGCACCACCAGATTCCAGGCCTGGCCCCACCCTTCCAGGCCGAGCGACCTAGGTGCCCTGGACCCTGGGCTTCCCCTCCAGCAGTGGAGGCCGGGGCCCCTGCCCGAGGCTGTTCTGGGCCCCATGGGGCAGAGGAGAGAACTCTGGGAGGGGCCTGCGAGGAGGCCCTGAGTTATTGCAGCCCTGCCTGGTGGAGGTGTCGGGACGCCAGCAAGGCCCCCAGCACAGGGGTCACCGGGCAGGCTCCCGGCTGCTCCACTTCTGTCCCATCCGGCTCCCTGCTAATGCGCCGGGGCAGGCAGCCGACGATGGCCCAGGGACTTGGGCCCCTGCACCCACGTGGGAGACCCGGATGGGGCTCCAGGCCCAGGTCTGGCCTTCGTGGCCGTCTGGGGAGTGAACCAACGGATGGAAATTCTCTCATCCTGCCTTTCAAGTAAATAAATGTTAATAGAAAAAATGGGGGCCGGCGCTGTGGCTCACTAGGCTGATCCTCCGCCTGCGGCGCTGGCACACCGGGTTCTAGTCCCAGTCGGGGCGCCGGATTCTGTCCCGGTAGCCCCTCTTCCAGTCCAGCTCTCTGCTATGGCCCGGGAGTGCAGTGGAGGATGGCCCAAGTGCTTGGGCCCTGCACCCCATGGGAGACCAGGAGAAGCACCTGGCTCCTGGCTTCGGATCAGCGCGGCACCGGCCGTGGAGGCCATTCAGGGGATGAACCAATGGATGGAAGACCTTTCTCTCTCTCTCTCTCTCTCTCTCTCCTCCCTCCCTCCCTCCCTCCCTCTCTCTTCCTCTCTCTCTCTCTCTTTCTCTCCCTCTCCCTCCCTCTCTCTCCCTCTCTCTCCCCTCTCTCCCTCTCTCTCCCTCCCTCTCTCTCTTTCTCTCCTTTTCCCTCCCTCTCTCTCCCTCTCTCTCCCCTCCCTCTCTCTCTCTCCCTGTCTCTCTCTCTCTTCCTCTCTCTCTTTCTCTCTCTCTCTCCCTCTCTCTCTCTCCCCTCTCTCCTCTGTCTCTCTCTCTCTCTCTCACTGTCTATAACTCTATCTGTCAAATAAAAAAAAAAGAATATTTGACCAAAAATAGCTACTAAGTACCCACCCACGTTCCTGCTGCACACAGGGGACAGCGGGGGGAGAGGGGAAGAGACCGGCGTCCCTTTAAGTCCAGAAGCAGAAGCCATGGAGGCAGAGCCCAGCCCCCAGGGGGCCCTGGGCAGTGTCTGGGGCACCTGTGGTCTCACAACCATGGGTGCTCCTGAGCTGAAGACGGCGAGACCGGGAACGCTGCTCTGTACCCTGAAGCCCAGACAGCCCCCCTCAGGGAAGGATCCGGCCCCAGTGTCCAGAGACCCTGGGCCACGGTTACTGACAGCTCGGCTCCCCCAGGCCCTGTCCACTGTAACCTCGGAGATTGGCACGACGTTCGGTGATGAATGGACACGTGTGTGCCCATCCCCAGCCTGGGCTCCAACAGACACCATGTGGGACGCCGGCGCCGTAGACGGCCCTGGGACATGGGTGCTTCCTTTTCCTTAAGATTTATATATTTGAGAGACAGAGAGAGAGCGCTCTTTCCAGGCACTGGGTCACTCCCCAAATGGCTGCAACAACCAGGCTGGGCCAGGCTGGAGTCGGGAGCCAGGAGCTCCATCCGGGGCTCCCACGCAGGTGCAGGGCCCTAAGGACTTGGCCCATCGTCCACTGCTCTCCCAGGCCACAGCAGAGAGCTGGATCGGAAGTGGAGTGGCCAGAGCTCCAACCACCGCCCATATGGGATGCCGGCCCTGCAGGCAGCGACTTTACCCCGGCTACACCACTGCATCAGCTCCCCCACTAAAGCCGACCCGGGGAGGCGGCAGTGACGGCCCAAGAGCTTGGGAGACCTGGATGGAGATCTTGGCTCCTGGCATCCCCCGACCCGGCTCTGGCTGTTGCAGAATTTTGGAGGGGAAAAAAAAAAAAAACCTTACATGACAAATAATGATCAGAGGAGCTGTTATCCTAGTTTGTTCATAAACAAAGCCATTGAGATCTATTTTTAAACAATAAATAAATAACGAGGTCTGAGGCTCTCAGAGAGCCACGTGGCCGAACAGCTGACTCCCGGAGGCTGCCCTGGGTTCAGAATAGAACAGGGTTTGTTTCTGTTTGCTTGGAGTCGGCTGGTGGATCCGGGGGCCAGGACGCCGGCGCCTGAGAGGGTGCAGGGGGATCCCGGGGCGGGGACGTGGGCATCTAAGCTTGTACAGGTGTCTTCCTGTCCTTGTTCCCAGCCAGGAACAAGGCGTCCCGCAGCCCCGGAGCTCATTGACGGCCCAGCAGCCGGGATCCCCAAGGTCCAGAGAGCTCACGCTCCTGCGTGGCCGGGGTATAGCGTGACAGCACGGGAGGAGCAGGACGCAGGGTCCAGACGGCGGCCGAGAGTGACCAGCGAGGGCCATTTCAGCACCGTGGACAGCTCCGAGCTGCCCAGCCAGGGCTGAGACCAGACGCCGGATCCTGCGGGAGGAGGAGAGATGCCGCACCCACAGGGTAGGGGGCCCGCACGGACTTCGCCACAGCGGCTCCTGCCCACCTCGGTTCCCTGAGCCCCACGTGCACCTGACACAGGCCCCCCTTGCACACGGCTGTCTGGAGGCCCTGCCGGTCACCGGCGCTGGAGGATGGCGTGGGTTCTAGGGTGATGTGAGTTTTTTCCCAAGGCCAGCTCAGCCACTAAGCACCTGCTTGTGACTCTGGCCAGCTGTTGGGATTGTCTGAACCTCAGTTTGTTCATCTGTAAAATGGGATGTGTGTGAAAGGCGACCCTGTCTTGGTTCATTCCGCTGCTATAGCAATAATGGAGGCAGATTTATTGTATTTATTTGAAAGACAGAGTTACAGAGAGAGGTAGAGACAGACGAGAGAGAGAGAGAGGTCTCCCATCTGCTGGTTCACTCCCCAGATGGTCGCAACGGCCAGAGCTGCGCCGATCCGGAGCCGGGAGCCAGGAGCTTCCTCTGGGTCTCCCACGCGGGTGCAGGGGCCCAGGTGAGGTAGGCAGGCATGCAGGTTAAAATTGATCAGATTTGGCCGGCGCCGTGGCTCAACAGGCTAATCCTCCGCCTTGCGGCGCCAGCACACCGGGTTCTAGTCCCGGTCGGGGCACCGATCCTGTCCCGGTTGCCCCTCTTCCAGGCCAGCTCTCTGCTGTGGCCAGGGAGTGCAGTGGAGGATGGCCCAAGTGTTTGGGCTCTGCACCCCATGGGAGACCAGGAGAAGCACCTGGCTCCTGCCATCGGAACAGCGCGGTGCGCCGGCCGCAGCGCGCTACCGCGGCGGCCATTAGAGGGTGAACCAACGGCAAAGGAAGACCTTTCTCTCTGTCTCTCTCTCTCTCTCACTGTCCACTCTGCCTGTCCAAAAAAAAAAAAATTGATCAGATTTGTGAGCTGGAAGACCATGCCTTCGCCACGCCCCTGTGTGACCTCACGCCCCTACCTGGCCACACCTGAGCACCCCCTGGACAATCAGGTTAATTAACCCCTCCCCTTTGCAAGTGGATTAAAAACCTGGGAGAGGGTGTGTCCGCCCCTTTCCTGCTTTCTCTTTGCTCTGGCCAATGGTCAGTAGGGGGTTGGCTGCTGCCCTGTGCCCCCAGGGCATGACCTTCGGGCCACCCAGCACCGCCCTGTGCCTGCATGTGGCTGGTTCCTGGTGCTCCTTATGAACCCAGATCTGCCTCTCCCCTATAGATAAAGCCCTCACTCTCCTATGCATCTTCCGCACTAAATAAAAGCCTAAAATGCACCATGCTGCCGCATTCATTGATGCCGGTATTTATAATTTTTTTTCTAAATATTAGGGAAGAACCCACTCGGGAGTATTAATATTGGGGATTTAGTAATAAGCATATGGTGACATCATGTGGCACCCCAGATGGGACTTCTGGGGAACCTTACGGGGCCACATTGTGATTCCGATATCATGAGGACTCGGGCCATCATCCACTGCTCTCCCAGGCCACAGCAGAGAGCTGGATCGGAAGAGGAGCAGCTGGGACTCGAACCGGCGCCCATATGGGATGCAGGCACCACAGGCAGCGGATTAACCCTCTGTCCCACAGCGCCGGCCGCAGTATTTATTTATTTGAAAGGCAGAGATAGTTCCAGGAAGACACACAGAGAGAGGTCTTCCGTCTGCTGGTTCACAGCCCCCAGTAGCTGGAATGGTCAGTGTTGAACCACTCCGAAGCCAGGAGCTCCATCCGGGTCTCCCATGTGGGTACAGGGGCCCAGGCACCTGCTCCATCTTCCACTGCTTTCCCAGGCCACAGCAGAGAGCTGGGTCAGAAGTGGAGCAGCCGGGACTCGAACCGGTGCCCACGTGGGATGTTTAGTGTCTCAGGCTATGACATAGCCCAGGGTGCCACAACACCAGGACCTCTTATATCTTAATAGAATTCAGGGGTGAGAGAGCGCGGGGTGATTGGGCGTCACTGGGGACAGGGCGTCCGTCAGAACGGAAGGGACAGAGAGAGCGCCCAACTTCCTGCCTAACAGGATGTGGGGCCTGGGCATCTCAGCGTCTAAGCCGGACACCTGCCCCCTTGCTGGGTGCCACAGGCAGGCCCGCCCTCCGTGAGCTCTCTGTAGTAAAGGCTACTAAGCCGGGGCGGCCACTGGGGTGCAGTGGGCTGCACGACGGTCCAGGCACTCACATCCCACAAGTGCCGGACCGAGGCCCGGCCGCTCCGCTTCCGCCCCAGCTGACGCCTGCGCTGGGAAAGCAGCAGAGGCTGTCCCCAAGTCCCCGGGGCCCCGGCACCCTTGTAGGAGGCCTGGATTGTGTTTTCTGGCTCCTGGCTTTGGCCTGGCCCGGCCCCAGCCCTTGCAGGACTTTGGAGAGTGAACCAGCAAGTAGAAGGTCAACTGTCGGCCCCTGTAGGTCCAACTGTCGGCCCCTGTCTTAAATAAGTGGATAAATGTAGACAGGAACAAAAACGATTTCCTGTCTCTGTGAATTTGCATATTCATTCCCAGGTGCTCCTATTCAGATCCAGCTTCCGGCCAGTTCCTCTTATCTACTGTTCCTCTTATCTACAGCTCCATCTACACCATCCTAGGCTCTGGCCCCACCACCGCCAGGCGACCCCAGGGCCCAACCACCCGTGTCAGCTCCACCCCCACCCTAATGGGATTCCACCCCCACCCTAATGGGATTCGCTGCTCCTACTTCCCTGTCCCGCCCCCCCCCCCCCAAACACCCTCTGTCCAGTTTCCCCAATAAACCCTCCCACTGACTCCTGTGCTTGGTGCTTGGTGGTGGCCTTACACTGCCGATGGCCCTGGTGAGACCGGGGGTGACCACCCAGCAGTGGGGGCCCTGATGTTCTCTCCATCTCTCTGTCTCTCTCTGGCTCCCAAATACTTTAAGCGAGAAGTAGATGGTAGCAAACAGAATGAGGATTGTAATGGCTACCTCTGAACTTGAGGGTGGGCTCCTGGCCTGAAGTCCGAGACCCCCGGAGCCTGGATGGGGCCAGAGCCTAGGATGGCGTCCAGGTGTAGATCGCGCTGTAGATAAGAGGAACAGTAGATAAGAGGAACTGGCCTTGCTGGCTGGAGACCACGAGGTCGTCCTGGGCGGGGGGGGGGGGGGGGGGGGGGCCGGCGAGCTCCTGAAAGCCCCAGGACCAGTCGGAGCAGCTGCTGCCTAACCCTCAGGCGGCGTTCACTGCCCGTGGGCAGGAAGCCAGCCAGCCTGGGGCAAAGGAGCTTCCGCTGGGGGCAAAGGAGCTTCCGTTGCTAAGCAGCAAGCCAGGAGCCCGGCGGCCAGCACCCCAACACCGCCTTCCCCTGGGCGGCCAGCACCCCAACACCGCCTTCCCCTGTCGGGCTTCCACGGGGTTCTTTGTGATGGGCAGGCGGGCTTCCTTCAGCCTGGGGCCACTGCAGGTGGTCCTGCCCCCCACCCCAGACAATGCCCCCCATCCAGATGCTAATTGCCTGGAAGTTTCTGGGGCTGCTTTTAGCAAGTGGTTAATTAGCAGTTAAGCTGAGGGTGGGGGCAGGGAGGTGGGGTCTTGCTGACCACAACCTCAGCCTCAGAGACCCTGCGACGGGTTTGGCTGGTGGTGGGGGGTGGCCGTCTTGGCCAGGGAGGAGGGTAAGGAATCCTGGTGCCAAGGTCGAGGCCGTGGCGCTGCTGTAAGGTGCCCCGGCCTCTTTAGGGAGGAGCTTGTGACAAAGGCACAGAGAGACCGGCACTCGTTCGGCAGCCAAGACCACCCTCAGGTGCCTAGCCCGGGTCCCGGTGCTGCTGCCCACTCCAGCCTCTGATGTGCACCCCGGGAGGCAGCAGCGGGGGCTCCAGGACTTGGGTCCCTGCCACCCGTGCGGGAGACCCGGGTGGAGCCCCCAGCGCCAGCCGCTGTGGGCATTGGGGGCATTGGGGGAGGGTGAGACAGCAGATAGGAGCTCTCTCTGTATCTCTGCCTTCCAAATAAATAATACATATTTTTAAGATTTTGTTTATTTGAGAAGTAGAGTTACAGAGACAGAGAGAGAGGTCTTCCACCTGCTGGTTCACTCCCCAGATGGCCGCAGTGGCCGGAGCTGAGCTGACCTGAAGCCACAAGGGTGCGGGGGCCCGAGCACTTGGGCCATCGTCCACTGCTTTCCCAGGCCACAGCAGGGAGCTGGATGGGAAGAGGAGCAGCCGGGACTGGAACCGGCGCCTGTGAGGGATGCCAGCACCAATAAAAAATTATTTTCAGTGTTCCCTGTCTGCAGGCAGGTTGGGGAGAGCCGGCACCCAGCCCTGGCCTGGAGGCTGGGTGGGGCTCCCGGAAGCAGCCTAGACCCCCTGCCCAGGCCCGGGGTTCACAGGGGAGTTTTGACCTCACTGGGCAGGGCGTGGTTGCCACGGAAGCAGGACCCACCCCACAGCCCCTCTCTGTGCTGTGCCAGTCAAACCCAGCTTCTTGCGCCCCGGACGCCCCAGACTGCCCTGCCTCCGTCTGCCACCCTCCCCGTGCAGCTGCCGGAAGTTCTCCCGCCTGACTCTCTGGGCCCCCCACCCCCACCCTGCCCCTGGAGGTCTTGGTGGGAGGGGCTGTGGTTTTCTGAGGAGTAAGAGGGGTTAACAGGCAGTTGGGGTGGTCCCAGCGGGACTTGGGGTGTGGAGAGCTTGTCCCCCTCCAAGTTTATCCCCAGCAAGGTCAGAAGTGCCTGGGGTGGGGGCAGTGCTGTGGCTCGGCCGGTTAAGGCCCTGGCCTGCAGGGCCGGCGCAGGTGTCAGTAAGATGGCCCAGTCTTATCTGTGGCAGGATCTGCACCCTGACACCACCCTGGGCTCCAGCTCCTGCCGCCACTGCTGGAAGCCAGGCGTCCACGGGGCCCGACCACCGCGTGGGGTGTCAGGCTCCACCCCCACCCTCACGGAATTTGCCGCTCCCTTCCTAAGCTCTGTTTTCTGTGGCCCGGGAGGCCGCCTGTCGGGTTCCCCCACCTCCCCACCCCACAGTAAACCTGTTCCATTATTCCAGCGTTTGGTGTGTTTTGTGCTGGCTTTTCCTTTCAATATGGGAACCGGTTCGAGTCCTGGCTGCTCCTCTTCCGATCCAACTCCCTGCTGTGGCCTGGGAGAGCAGTGGACGATGGCCCAAATCCTTGGGCCCCTGAACCCACGTGGGAGACCCGGAAGGAGCTCCTGGCTCCTGGCTTCAGATCAACCCAGGTCTGGCCCTTGTGGCCATCTGGGGAGTGAACCAGAGGATGGAAGGCCACTCCCTGGCTCTGCCTCTCTCCCTAACTCTGTCTTTCAAATGGATAAAATTAAATTAATCCTTTAAAAAATTTTTTTAATTAATTTTTTTTTTTTTGACAGGCAGAGTGGACAGTGAGAGAGACAGAGAGAAAGGTCTTCCTTTTTGCCGTTGGTTCACCCTCCAATGGCCACCGCGGCCAGCACGCTGCTGCCGGCGCACCGTGCTGATCCGATGGCAGGAGCCAGGTGCTTCTCCTGGTCTCCCATGCGTGTGCAGGGCCCAAGCACTTGGGCCATCCTCCACTGCACTCCCGGGCCACAGCAGAGAGCTGGCCTGGAAGAGGGGCAACCGGGATAGAATCCGGCTCCCCGACGGGGACTATAACCCGGTGTGCCAGCGCTGCTAGGCGGGGGATTAGCCTAGTGAGCCGCGGCGCCAGCCCCCCCCCCTTTTTTTTTTTAGTGCCTGCCTGCCCACTCCTTGGGGGCTTCCACATTTCCCATGAGAATAGCGAGGGTGTGGTCGCTGGACTCCCTGAGCTCACAGAGAGTGGTCGCTGGTCCCCCTGAGCTCACAGAGCAGTCACTGGTCCCCCTGAGCTCACAGAGAGTGGTCGCTGGTCCCCCTGAGCTCACAGAGAGCAGTCCTTTGTCCCCCTGAGCTCAGAGCTCCTGGTGTAGAGGAGTCACCTGCCCCACCCTCCTGGGGGTTTCCATGTAGGATAGATTGTAACCCAGGTCTTCCTGCCCTGTAACTGAATGCCAATCAAAATTGTGCTTAGACCCCCACCACCCCCAGCCCTCGGGCTTTTCCTCTCTTGGGAGCCCCCTCTCCGAGCCGCTCTGGCCGGAGGGCTTGGACGCCAATAACTCTTTTTTTTTTTTTTTTTTTTGACAGGCAGAGTAGACAGTGAGACAGAGACAGAGAGAAAGGTCTTCCTTCTGTTGGTTCGCCCTCTAATGGCCGCCGCGGCCGGCGCACTGCGCTGATCCGAAGCCAGGAGCCAGGTGCTTCTCCTGGTCTCCCATGGGGTGCAGGGCCCAAGCACTTGGGCCATCCTCCACTGCCCTCCCGGGCCACAGCAGAGAGCTGGACTGGAAGAGGGAACCGGGACAGAATCCGGCGCCCCGACCGGGACTAGAACCCGGTGTGCCGGCGCCGCAAGGCAGGGGATTAGCCTAGTGAACCGCGGCGCCGGCCTCAATAACTCTTGCTTTTTAAATCTCTGCTTGGAAATTCTTCCACATGGGACAGAACCAAGGCGATAATACATTCTCTGTCGCTCTTTTCGCATAACGCTTTTAAAAAGTAAATCTCCTTTATGTATTTATTTGAGAGGCAGAGTTACAGAGAGAGGAGAGGGGTCTGCCCCCCGCCGGGTCACTCTGCAACAGCCAGAACCCTGCTGCTCCGTGCACAGCGTCCAGTGCGTGACAAGTCTCCCAGCCCGATGAACCCGTGCACAGGCTGTTACCGGGATTCCGTCCCCGGGCGAAGTTCACCGGCCCCAACAGAGCAGGGGACAGGGAAGCTGCCCAGCAGAGGTTGGCAGGGCTCCTTTTACAGATACAGGGCATGGGGGTTAAAGGTTGAGGCACGTCTGACCCTCATTGGTTTGACCTTTTAGGCACCCGCGGGGATCTTGGCAAGGACTTTTTGTTCCCGTAAGTGTGGTAGGGACTCTCCGTTCCCCGAAGTGTGGGCTTTCTTTCCTGTGGATCCCAAAGCTACCGACCCGAAGCTGGGAGCCAGGAGCTTCTTCCAGGTCTCCCACGTGGGTGCAGGGGCCCAAGGACTTGAAGGGCCATCGTCCACTGCTTTCCCAGGCCATAGCAGAGAGCTGGGTCAGAGTGGAGCTGCCGGGACTCGAACCGGCGCCCATGTAGGACACTGGTGCTGCAAGTGGAGGCTTTACCCGTTGTGCCACAGCGCCAGCCCCTTGTTTTGTTTTGTTTGTAAGATTTTTTGGGCCAGCAAGGTGGTTCAGCAGTTCAAAGCCCGGGGCGGGAATCAGTGGCTTGGCAGAGCCCTTGTGAGGGTTAACACACTGTGGGCCCCACGTCACGGTGCCTGGGTCCACGTTGTCACAGCGCCGGGGCCCATGTAGTCACGGTGCCTGGGTCCACGTGCCTGGGTCCACATCACGGTGCCTGGGCCCAAGTCGTCACAGTGCCGGGGCCCACGTGGCTCTGGCTCCTTACGCCAGCTTCCTGCTCCCAGAGGTCCCAGAAGCCAGCAGCAACTAAGGGTTCCACTCCCTGCTGCCCCTCCCGGGGACACTTCTGTGTGGATTAGCAGGTGGCAGTGTCCCTCGGGCCACGCACAGGGCGGGACACCTGGCCCAGCAGCCAGAAAGGCCAGGGTGCAAGCTGGGGCCCTGGGGCCCTGGTGCTCCGAGACCCCAGCCGAGGGCCCTGGGCTGCAACCGTTCTGAGCTTCGTCCCCATCCACAGCATTGGGGACCACCCCAGGAATGTCAGGGGCCACCCCAGGAATGGCTGGGGCCACCCCAGGAAATTTGGGGGCCACCCAGGAATGTCGGGGACCACCCTAGGAATGTCAGGGACCACCCCAGGAATGTCAGGGGCCACCCCAGGAAATTTGGGGGCCACCCAGGAATGTCGGGGACCACCCCAGGAATGTCAGGGGCCACCCCAGGAATGTCTGGGGCCACCCCAGGAAATTCGAGGGCCACCCCAGGAATGTCGGGGACCACCCCAGGAATGTCGGGGGCCACCCCAGGAAATTTGGGGGCCACCCCAGGAATGTCAGGGGCCACCCCAGGAATGTCTGGGGCCACCCCAGGAAATTTGGGGGCCACCCAGGAATGTCGGGGGCCACCCCAGGAATGTCGGGGGCCACCCCAGGAAATTTGGGGGCCACCCAGGAATGTCGGGGACCACCCCAGGAATGTCAGGGGCCACCCCAGGAATATCAGGGGCCACCCCAGGAATGTCGGGGGCCACTCCAGGAAATTTGGGGGCCACCCAGGAATGTCGGGGGCCACCCCAGGAATGTCGGGGGCCACCCCAGGAAATTTGGGGGCCACCCAGGAATGTCGGGGACCACCCCAGGAATGTCAGGGGCCACCCCAGGAATATCAGGGGCCACCCCAGGAATGTCGGGGACCACTCCAGGAAATTTGGGGGCCACCCAGGAATGTCGGGGGCCACCCCAGGAACAGCAACAGAACAATGGAAGATTCTAGGAGAGGCCCTGGGTAAAGGCTTGGCCCTGGATCGGCTGCACACAGTGGTTAAACCACAGGAGGCCAGGTCACCGGGTCACCGGGTCACTGGGTCACCGGGTCACTGGATCACCGGCTCCAGTCCTGGCTGCTCCACTTCCGATCCAGCTCCCTGCTAATGCACCTGGGAAGGCAGCGGGAATGGCCCAGTGCTGGGCCCCTGCACCCGCGTGGGAGACCCGGAGGAAGCTCCTGGCTCCTGGCTCCCGCCTGGCCCAGCCCAGGCCGTTGTGGCCATGTGGGGAGTGAGCCAGTAGATGGAAGATCTCTCTCTCTGTGTCACTCTATCTTTCCAATAAATAAAATAAATCTTATTTTAAAAAGTTTATTTATTTATTTTTGACAGGCAGAGTGGACAGTGAGAGAGAGACAGAGAGAAAGGTCTTCCTTTGCCGTTGGTTCACCCTTCAATGGCCGCCGTGAGAGGTGCACCACGTTGATCCTAATCCAGGAGCCAGGTGCTTCTCCTGGTCTCCCATGCGGGTGCAGGGCCCAAGCACTTGGGCCATCTCTGCTGCCTTCCCAGGTGCCTTAGCAGGGAGCCGGATCGAAAGTGGAGCAGCCGGGGTTCAAACCGGCGCCCAACAGGGGCTGCAGGATTGCAGGCAGCGGCTTAGCCCAGTTCCCCACAACGCCCGTCCCAGTAAAACCAATCTTAGATGAGTGAGTCAGTATCGCCCTCTATGGGCCAGGACGGCGTGGCGGGGCCCTCAGCACCTGGACGGAGCACCTGCGCCTCTGAGGCCTCGGCTGGCTGTGCCTTTATGAACGTGGTTTGATTCCAGGTCCGAGATCCTCGCAGAGACGGGCAGGGGCAGGAGCGGGAGGACCTCTCTTCTCATTTGAAAGAGGCGGTCACGGGGTGGGGGGATAGAGGTTTCCCTCCCACAGCGCCCAGCACAGCCAGGGCTGGGCCGGGTGCAGTCGGGAGTTCAGGACCCCACCGGGTCTCCCACATGGGTGGCGGAGCCCAGGAACCTGAGCCGCTTCCAGCTGCGCTGGCAGGAACCTGGATCCGCAGTGGAGCAGCCGGGACAGGACCTGGTGACCCGGGAGGGGGGCATGGCCGGGGTGGGGTTCACCGGCTGCACCAGGATGCTGCTGGCTCCCGGGGGAATTTTCGGTCCTGATGGCCGTGCCTGTCGGTGAACTGAATGCCCTCCGTGGCTGATTTTGTCCACAATGTTTGTCGAGTGCCTACAGGGACAGACACGTGCCATGGGGCCACCGCGTTGGAGCAGTTGTGTTGCCCGGCTCAGAGTGAGAGACACCTGTGACAGAGCCCCCAGGGTGGTGCCGGGAGCCGGGGCGAATGCTTGGGTCCCTCCGTGCCCTCCTGACGGGGCCACCACCACTCCTGATGGCTGGGAGCTGGGAGGACGCCGGGGTGGGGCCAGCAGCGGCCCCTCCCTCTTCCCTCACCTGTGATTCCAGGTCTCCAGGAAGAGGGGGAGACCACCTCAGCTCCTGCAGGGGCCCCAGCCAGGGAGCCCCCACCTGCTGCCTTCCCAGTACCTCAGCAGGAAGCAGTGCTCTGACACGGGACCCCTCATGTGCCAGAGAGGGAGGTGTCTTCCAGACACTGCTCCACTCCCCAAATGGCTGCAGCGGCTAGGGCTGGGCCAGGCTGGAGCCAGGAGCTTCTTCCAGGGCTCCCTTGTGGGTGCAGGGACCCAAGGACTTGGGCCATCGTCCACTGCTTTCCCAGGCGCGTTAGCAGGGAGCTGGCTCTGAAGTGGAGCAGCCGGGACTCGAACCGGCACCCATATGGGACAACGGTGTTGCTGTGCCACAGTACCAGTCCCTCAGAATCTCCTTGGGATGGATGGATGGATGGATGGTGAATGGACAGATGGGTGATGGGTGAATGGCTGGGGGTGCCTGTGTGTGTATAGACAGATGAGTGGATGATGGGCGGGTGGGCGGCTGGATCTCTTGTGAACAAGGGAAGCGAGGCTGGGTGAGCTGCCCACAGACGTCTGCACCTCCAGTCTGCTTCCCAGAGCTCCGGGCTCCTGGCCAAGTCCGTGCCAGAGACGAGCCTGGCTAGCACTGCCCCCTGCTGGCAGCCCCGGGCATTGCAGGCAGCCCACCTGCTTAGCAAACAAGACAAAGCCACAGTCTCTGCGCGTGTCCAGGTGGGGGGCGGTGGCTCAGACCAACACCCAAAATGGCTAGTAGGAAACATAGGGTCAGAAGACAGGAGGAGGGAATCTCCCGTCCTCTGTTTCCCTCCGCAGGTGCTCCCAGCAGGCAGGGCTGGCTGGGGGCTGGAGCTGTGAGCTCTTCCGGGTCTCCAGAGTATTGAGCCATCATGGCTGCTCCCAGGGTGCACCAGCAGGAAGCTGCGGTCACGCTCCCGCCAGCTGCTCACAGGACGTCCTTGCCGACTCTGGGTTCCAGCTGCGTTTGGATGAGACGACACCCCCGTCTCCATCACAGTCCAAGTTCAGTGTCTCAGGCTCACTGGCCACGTTCCGAGGGTTGCACCTACCCACTGGAAACTCGGAGACAATGGATCTTTCTTTTATTTGCAAGGCAGAGTTAGAGAGAGAGAGAGAGACAGAGAGAAAGGTCTTTTTCTGTTGGTTCACCCTCCAATGGCCGCCGCGGCAGGTGCACCGCACTGATCCGAAGCCAGGAGCCAGGTGCTTCTCCTGGTCTCCCATGGGGTGCAGGGCCCAAGCACTTGGGCCATCCTCCACTGCACTCCCGGGCCACAGCAGAGAGCTGGCCTGGAAGAGGGGCAACCGGGACAGAATCCGGCACCCCGACCGGGACTAGAACCTGGGGTGCTGGTGCCGCAGGCAGAGGATTAGCCTAGTGAGCCGCGGCGCTGGCCTGGGTCTTTTAAAAGTTGGTCTTGCAGTGAGCTGTGTGGGTTAAGCCACCCCTTGAGACACCCACACCCCAAGTCTGGGTTCTGTTCTGCCTCCAGACTTGATCCAGCTTCCGGCCAACCTGTCTGTCTGGCACCTCTGAGTGCCGGGTTCAAGTCCCGGCTCCGGCTCCTGGCTCCAGCTTCCTGCCAGTGGGGCCTGGGAGGCGGCAGGCGATGGCGCAGGTGCTGGGGTCCGTCAGGAACACAGGAGCCCGCAGCCGCGCCCCCAGCTCCGAGCTTCGCCCGGGCTCAGGCAGTCCTGACAGCTGGGAGCAGCTCTGTCAAATGGATAAATAGGAAAATTACAAAGACAAAAGGGGGCTGGGAAGCCAGCAGGTGCGAGCCAAGCCTTACTTCCCGTGGTAGCATGGGGTTCCCTGCCGTCTTAGGGTTCACTGCGGCCCCAAACGGGGGCGCCCGGCCAGCGCTCCCCAGCTTCCGACCCTTGCGAGAGCCGTCTGGGGTTCTGCTGTGGCTCAGGGAGGGCTGGGGCTGCAGGAGTAGAAGAGGCTCGTGGGGGGTGATGCGGCAGGGTGGCTCATTTATTTATGTGAAAGGCAGAGTTACAGGGAGGCAGGGAGAGGAGGAGGGGGAGAGGGAGAGGCAGAGAGAGAGAGAGAGGGAGGAGAGGCAGAGAGAGAGAGAGAGAGAGAGAGAGAGGGAGGTCTTCCATCCGCTGGTTCACTCCCCAGATGGCCACGGCCAGAGCTGTGCTGATCCGAAGCCAGGAGCCAGGAGCTTCCTCCAGGTCTCCCTTGCAGGTGGCGGGGACCCAGGCACTGGGGCCGTCCTCCGGTGCTTTCCCAGGTGGCCAAGCAGGGGGTGGACTGGACAGGTGGCAGCCACCTCTGATAGGAGCAGCCAGTGCTGTGGGCAGGGGGCTTCACCTGCAGCGCCAGCTCCGTGGCTCCCGCTTGCAAACCTCCCAGCCACGGCAGCCCCACGCGTGGGCACTGTTCCGTGTGGCCGGCCTGTTCTGTCCAGCCCTGTGCGTGTGGTCCTCGCCCGCCCGGCCAGTGCTCCATTTGCAGGGGGCCCGCTGGGTCTTGGGGTGAGCCGGTCAGCACTGGGGTGCAGCTGGGGGGTCGTGCCCCCATCCCACGGTCGTGCTGCCCTGGACCAGGTCTTCCTACAGTAGCCAGTGCAAGGGGTCAGTGACCAGAGCCCACCTTGGATTAAGGGCTGAGTTCGCCTTTTATCTCGTGTTCGTGGCTGGTAGGAATTCCAATCCCCGTTCTGCCTGCCGGATCGGGTGTGTTTTGGACACGAGTCTCCGGCCAGGTTGGCCGCTTGTCCTTCAGTGTCCAAGGCCCCCCCACCCCGACCAAGCCCCCCATGGGAGAAGCCCTTGAGAATCGCATACTGGACGAAGGGCTGCGTCGGGGGCCTAGCTGCGGCCTGAGGTCGCTGGTTCGAGTCCCGCCGGTGTCGCACGCAGCGGCAGGTTCGCAGATGGCGGAGCTGATGCTGTAGAAGAAATTGGCCAGGTAAGCTCTACGTGGACGCTCCGCCCACCTCTGGCCCCGCCCACACCCGGCCACGCCCAGAGCTGTCACTGAGCTGAGGGGCGGGGCAGGGCGTGGTTGGAACCCGGAACGAGCATGTGGGTGGAATTCCAGAGGCTGGTGACCAATGAGCGCAGAGCCCTGTGCGGGAGGGGGCGTGGTCTAGCCGCGGAGGGGGCGGTGTCCGCATTGCCATTGGGCGGTCTGTCTACGTCAGGGAGACGCGTTGCCCCGGAGGTACGGGGGCGTGGCCGTCGGGGAGGCGGGGCTTCCGGGGGTGGGCAGCCGGAGACCGGGCGCCGTCGTCAGCTGACCGGGCCGCCATCTTGTCCGCCATTTGCCAGCGGCCGGGAGCGGGAGCGGGGCTCCTGCTTGGCGGGTCGCTGCCGCCGCCGCTGTCCCCGGACCCCGCCGCCACCCTGGCCTGGGAGTCCGCCCCGGCGCGGCGGCCGGCAGCGCAGCGCTCCGCGGGCGGTAGGCGCGGCCTCCTGGCCCCCGCTCGGCGGCGCCCGGCCGCGGGCCTCCCGGGGCCAGAGCCCGAGGGCCGCCGCGATGGCCCTCAAGATGGTCAAGGGCAGCATCGACCGCATGTTTGACAAGAACCTGCAAGACCTGGTCCGCGGCATCCGCAACCACAAGGAGGACGAGGTGAGCCGGCCCCCCGCGCGCCCCCGCCCGCCCGGCCTCAGTTTACCGCCGCATCCGGGGACGTGCGGGGCCTCGGCTCGGCGGCTGGGGCGACCGCAGCGCAGGGCCCCCGGGCTGGGGGCCGGCTGGGAGCGGGAGGCCGATTCCGGGGCGCGGCCGCGGGTTCCCGAAGTGGGCCTCGTCCCTCCCTGCCCCCAGCGCGTGACCCGGATCGGGGAGGAGCGGCCGGCGCCTCGGAGCAGGTGCAGGCGCCCCGCCCGGCAGGGCCCTCGGACGGCCGCTCGCCCGCACCTGGGCCGGGGTCCCTCCCCGCCCGCCCTCTGCAGGGCCCCTCGGACAGCCGCTCGCCCGCACCTGGGCCGGGGCCTCGGTCCCTCCCCGCCCGCCCTGCAGGGCCCTCGGACAGCCGCTCGCCCGCACCTGGGCCGGGGCCTCGGTCCCTCCCCGCCCGCCCTGCAGGGCCCTCGGACAGCCGCTCGCCCGCACCTGGGCCGGGGCCTCGGTCCCTCCCCGCCCGCCCTGCAGGGCCCTCGGACAGCCGCTCGCCCGCACCTGGGCCGGGGTCCCTCCGCGCCCGCCCCCTGCAGGGTCCTCGGACAGCCGCTGGCCCGCACCTGGGCCGGGGCCCCTCCCCGCCCGCCCCCTGCAGGGCCCTCGGACAGCCGCTCGCCCGCACCTGGGCCGGGGTCCCTCCCCGCCCGCCCCCTGCAGGGCCCCTCGGACAGCCGCTCGCCCGCACCTGGGCCGGGGTCCCTCCCCGCCCGCCCTGCAGGGCCCTCGGACAGCCGCTCGCCCGCACCTGGGCCGGGGCCCTCGGACAGCCGCTCGCCCGCACCTGGGCCGGGGCCCTCGGACAGCCGCTCGCCCGCACCTGGGCCGGCCGCGGTCCCTCCCCGCCCGCCCCCTGCAGGGCCCTCGGACAGCCGCTGGCCCGCACCTGGGCCGGCCGCGGTCCCTCTCCGCCCGCCCCCTGCAGGGTCCTCGGACACCTGGGCCAGCTCGCCCGCACCTGGCCCGCACCTGGGCCGGGCCGCGGTCCCTCCCCGCCCGCCCCCTGCGCTCTGGCTCCGCGGTTCCCCTGCGCCGCTGGGCTGAGGGGCGGGGGGCGGGGTGTGGTCTGGTTCTGCTGGGACCCCCGGGCCGGCGCGCGGCTCTGGCCCGCAGGGGTGTCCCTGTGCCCCGGGACCGCGGGCTGTGCCTCTCCGCTGGTTCAGTCCCCAGCGCTGGAGCCCGGGGCTGCAGCTGCTCGCGGGGCGGGGCGGGGTGGGGCGCCGGCCCCCAGGCTCTGCCGGCTCGGGAAGTCCCTCCTCCTGCCCAGTCTCTTCCCGCTCCGGGGATTTCACAGTTTGTGGAAAAGGAGGGAGAAGATGAAGTTGATTTTGGTGCAGGAGTTTTTGAATTCCAGGCGGTTTTTAACATGCGTGTTCCCCCGGTGTTGTAAAGACCCCTGTGTGTGGGGGGGGGGAGGGCAGCCACCACGTGTGTGTGTGCGTATGGGGGGAGGGCGGTCCCCACCTGTGTGTGTGTGTGCGTATGGGGGGAGGGCGGTCCCCACCTGTGTGTGTGGGGGGGAGGGCGGTCCCCACCTGTGTGTGTGTGTGGGGGGGGGAGGGCGGTCCCCACCTGTGTGTGTGTGTGTGTATGGGGGGACGGCGGTCCCCACCTGTGTGTGTATGGGGGGAGGGCAGTCCCCACCTGTGTGTTCTGTGTGTGTCTGTGTCTCTGTGTGTGTGTCTGTGTGTGTATGGGGGGAGGGGTCCCCTGCAGTTTTCGGCCACGCCCCCTCTCACAGGCGATGCCGCTACTGCAGGTCCAGGTTCTGTCTCTTTAAAGACCTGTTTGTTTATCTGAAGGAGTTACAGAGGGAGGCTGGTCTTCCGTGGTCTGCTCACTCCCCAGGTGGTGGCAGGGTCAGGGCTGGGCCAGGCGGAGCCAGGAGCGTCCCCAGGTCTGCTGCGTGGCGGCAGGGCTGCGAACACTCGGGCCGTCTTCCCGCTCTCCCAGGCCATTTAGCAGGAGCTGGATGGGGAGCGGAGCAGCCAGGACTTGAACCGGCGCCCATGTGGGGTGCCGGCGTCGTTGTGGCTTTACCCGCCGTGCCAGGATGCCCGTGCCCCGGGTGTGGAGGCCGCATCTCCTGGCATATAGGGCCTGCTGCTCCCTGGGCGCTTCTCTGGTTCGTTCCCCGAAGGGCTGGGGCTGCTCCAGGCTGGAGCCAGGGTCGCCCGCGTGGTGGGGGCAGCCTGGGCCACGTGTCTTCTCGTCCCAGGTGTGTCTAGCAGAAAGCGGGGTTGGAGGCTGAGCAGGCAGGAGCGGCACCTTGCTGGGGCGCGGGGTCACGAGGGGCGGTCCCCCGGGCCGGTGCTGTCCGCTGTTCAGGGTTGGGACCTCCTCCTCCAGCCCCGGGTTCCAGCCACTGCCTCCTTTCTGTGGTCTCCCTCCGGGGTGGTGCGGGTGCACCTCGCCCCACTCTGCAAGGACACTGAGATAGGAGGGGCCCAGGGTCAGCGCCAGACGCCGGAGAAGGCGGGGCCCACGTCCCCCGGGAGCCCGGTGAGGCCAGGTGGGACTCTCCCAGACTGTGAGAGTCCGCACTGGGCATTGTGACAGCCCGCATCTCCTGCTGCCACGCCCTGTGCCACAGCCTCTGACCCGCACCCCCTCCTGTCCCCCACTGCCCCACCCTGGTCCTCTGGCTGTCCTGGGGAACCCGCACCTCCACCTGTCCCCCACTGCCCCCATCCTGGTCCTCTGGCTGTCCTGGGGAACCCGCACACCTCCTGTCCCCCACTGCCCCACCCTGGTCCTCTGGCTGTCCTGGGGAACCCGCACCCCCACCTGTCCCCCACTGCCCCACCCTGGTCCTCTGGCTGTCCTGGGGAACCCGCACCCCCTCCTGTCCCCCACTGCTCCCTCCCTGGTCCTCTGGCTGTCCTGGGGAACCCACACCCTCTCCTGTCCCCCACTGCCCCCTCCCTGGTCCTCTGGCTGTCCTGGGGAACCCGCACCCCTCCTGTCCCCCACTGCCCCCTCCCTGGTCCTCTGGCTGTCCTGGGGAACCTGCACCCCCTCCTGTCCCCCACTGCCCCCTCCCTGGTCCTCTGGCTGTCCTGGGGAACCCACACCCCCTCCTGTCCCCCACTGCCCCACCCTGGTCCTCTCACTGTCCTGGGGAACCCGCACCCCCTCCTGTCCCCCACTGCCCCCTCCCTGGTCCTCTGGCTGTCCTGGGGAACCCGCACCCCCACCTGTCCTGGGGAACCCGCACCCCTCCTGTCCCCCACTGCCCCCTCCCTGGTCCTCTGGCTGTCCTGGGGAACCCGCACCCCCACCTGTCCTGGGGAACCCGCACCCCCTCCTGTCCCCCACTGCCCCACCCTGGTCCTCTGGCTGTCCTGGGGAACCCGCACCCCCACCTGTCCCCCACTGCCCCCATCCTGGTCCTCTGGCTGTCCTGGGGAACCCGCACCCCCTCCTGTCCCCCACTCCCCTTGCCCTGGTCCTCTGGCTGTCCTGGGGAACCCACACCCCCTCCTGTCCCCCACTGCCCCACCCTGGTCCTCTGGCTGTCCTGGGGAACCCGCACCCCCACCTGTCCCCCACTGCCCCCATCCTGGTCCTCTGGCTGTCCTGGGGAACCCGCACACCTCCTGCCCCCCACTGCCCCACCCTGGTCCTCTCGCTGTCCTGGGGAACCCGCACCCCCTCCTGTCCCCCACTGCCCCCTCCCTGGTCCTCTGGCTGTCCTGGGGAACCCACACCCCCTCCTGTCCCCCACTGCCCCCTCCCTGGTCCTCTGGCTGTCCTGGGGAACCCGCACCCCTCCTGTCACCCACTGCCCCCTCCCTGGTCCTCTGGCTGTCCTGGGGAACCCGCACCCCCTCCTGTCCCCCACTGCCCCACCCTGGTCCTCTGGCTGTCCTGGGGAACCCGCACCCCCTCCTGTCCCCCACTACCCCACCCTGGTCCTCTGGCTGTCCTGGGGAACCCACACCCCCTCCTGTCCCCCACTGCCCCACCCTGGTCCTCTCGCTGTCCTGGGGAACCCGCTTCCCCCACCTGTCCTGGGGAACCCGCACACCTCCTGCCCCCCACTGCCCCACCCTGGTCCTCTTGCTGTCCTGGGGAACCCGCACTCCCACCTGTCCCCCACTGCCCCACCCTGGTCCTCTCGCTGTCCTGGGGAACCCGCACCCCCTCCTGTCCCCCACTGCCCCACCCTGGTCCTCTCGCTGTCCTGGGAGCCCCGTGGCTGCCCTGCTGGGGAACCTGCACTGTGGGGGCCGCTGCCTGCCCAGGTCCCCGGTTCTCCAGGAAGTCTCCCCAGTCCCCATGAGTGCCCTGGGCCCCGGGACCTTCCGTGCCCGTGGCCTTTCTGCCTCATCTCCTGTGTGACCTCCTCGCGCCGCAGCCGCGTCCTGGAAGAGGGGCGCAGGGCCGGGCACGGGGCCGCTGGCCGCCCCCACGAAGCCCGTGGCAGGGCGGTCCTGCCCCGCTCCTTGTCTGCAGCCCAGATCCTGGCTTCGGGACCTGTCTGTCCAGTGTCCCAGCGCATGCTGTGCCCAGGGCCCCCCCCCCCCCGCACACCTGCTGGCCAAGTCCCCACTCCTGCTGTCTCCGTGCACGGGGCCTCCTGGCCGCAGTTCCCCCGGCTCCACCCTGGACACCCCTGCGGTCCCGGTCGGCGGCTGTCTCGCCCTGCAGTGACTCGGGCTCGGCAGGTCGTGTCGGGGTCTGACGTCTGTGCACCTCAGGCGCGGCCCTCACGTGTGGTGGTGGGGGGCCTGGGGGGCGCCGTCGGGAGAGTCCTGGAGCCGGAGCTGAGCAGGTGCGCTTGTTCCTGCTTCCTTCCACCCAGAATCCGTGGCAGGGTAGACAGACTTTGGGAACTTTTCTGAGCTGACGTCTGAGCGCCTTGGAAACAAGCACAGCCTGTTGGTCTTGCCCCCTAGGGGTCCCCAGAGACCTGAGGGCTGCCCCTCAGACCGGGGGTGGGTGCTGGCTCTCAGGCCTGCCAGCAGCTGGGCGGCCCGGCTCCGGGAGGGGGCGGGGGCTGCGGGAGGCGGTGACCTGGACGGGCCGGGGCTCACTCTGCGCTGGGCGGCGGCTCCTGCCTGGCCTGTGACAGTGCCGGGCTGAGGTGGCTGGGTGGGGGGGTCCTGGATGGCTTTTTCTTGAGTGAAGGTTATGTTTCCAGCCTCTGGTCGTGCGTAACTGGGGGTGGTTTGCTGGGCATAGCTGGGACGTTGCGGCACCTGGATCCGTCGGGTTTCTCAGGAGTGGTGCCTGGAGGGGGTGTTTATGGGGCCTCTGACTGGTCTGGGCTGAAGGTGCCGTGCCACGCCCTGTGGTGGGCGAGAGGCGGGAGGCTGGGGAGCTTGCCGGGGCGTGCGACGTTCCGGGGACATCCAGAGATCTGGGCAGAGTTCCGGTTCGGCACGCGGACACCCTGCTGCTCTCCCTGCCGCTCTCCCTCTCGCTCTCTGGGGTCTGTCCCTCACCGTAGCCGCTGTGCTCGGTGCACTGCGCCTTGTGGCTGCTGGGGGCAGGGGGCGGGCCAGTGGAGACAGCCCCGGCGAGCGGGACCGCCTGCTCCCCGGAACCTCCTGCAGCCACAGCGCGTGTGGGAGGCTCTGTCTGACAGGAGCCGCTCTCCGTGCTGGCAGTGGCTCCCTCAGGCCCTGGACGGTCCAGAGCCGCGTGCAGCGCGCCCCATCGTGGGCGACCGTCATCTGCGGACGGCTGGCGTCCTCAGGAACGGCTGCTGTTAGCACGTGAGACAGCCGGGGGTGCCGTGGGGCTGCCACGTGGGGCCCGGGGTCAGGACCCCCTCGTCCCACCCGGCCTCCTGGGAGGGAGCAGGCAGCGACTCCAGGGCTTGGGCTCCTGGCTTCAGCCCGGCCCAGCCCCGCTGGTGAGGGCATCTGGGGAGTGAAGCAGTGGGGGGAAGCTCTCTCTCTCTGCACTTGCAGTAAATAAAGATAAACTTTAAACAGCCTATGGAAAACAGTTAAAATAGGGGACTATTTCTTTCTTTTTTTTTTTTTTTTTTATTTTTTTTTGACAGGCAGAGTGGACAGTAGAGGGAGACAGAGAGAAAGGTCTTCCTTTGCCGTTGGTTCACCCTCCAATGGCTGCCGCGGTAGGCGCACTGCGGCTGGCGCACCGCGGCTGGCGTACCGCGCTGATCCGATGGCAGGAGCCAGGTGCTTCTCCTGGTCTCCCATGCGGGTGCAGGGCCCAAGCACTTGGGCCATCCTCCACTGCACTCCCCGACCACAGCAGAGAGCTGGCCCGGAAGAGGGGCAACTGGGACAGGATCGGTGCCCCGACCGGGACTAGAACCTGGTGTGCCGGCGCCGCAAGGCGGAGGATTAGCCTGTTAAGCCACGGCACTGGCCGGGACTATTTATTTCTTATGATTTATTGACTTTGGGGCCGGTGCTGTGGCGTGGTGGTAAAGCCGCCACCTGCGCCCGCGGCATTGGCTTCCTGTGTGGGCGCTGCTGAGTCCCGGCTGCTCGGCTTCCCACCCAGGTCCCCGCTGATGCGCCTGGGAGAGCCCCTGCATCTGTGTGGGAGTCCCTGACGAAGCTCCTGGCTCCGCCTGGCCGGGTCTTGGCTATTGTGGCCGTCTAGCAACTGAATACCTCTCTCTGCCTCTCCCTCTGTAACTCTGTGTCAAATAAATGAACCTAAAAAAATAATCTATGGATTGGAAAGGCACAGTTACAGAGACGGGGAAGTGGGGAGAGGGAGGGCTTCAATTCGCTAGTTCAACCCCCAAATGGCTGCAGCAGCACAGTTCATACTCAGGTCTCAGAGCGCGGCGGTCCTGACCGCCTTCTGGAACGTTCTGTAGACCCCGGCATTTTGCCCCTCTCCTTTAGGCAAAGTACATCTCGCAGTGCATTGATGAGATCAAGCAGGAGCTGAAGCAGGACAGCATCGCCG
The DNA here is from genome assembly GCF_033115175.1 of Lepus europaeus. Classification (NCBI taxonomy): domain Eukaryota; kingdom Metazoa; phylum Chordata; class Mammalia; order Lagomorpha; family Leporidae; genus Lepus; species Lepus europaeus. The sequence goes on along the minus strand of NW_026909023.1, from coordinate 486,945 downwards.
TGAAGGCCAACGCCGTCTGCAAGCTGACCTACGTGAGTCCTGCGCCCCCCTCCGCTGGGCACTGCTCGCCCCCTCTGCCTGTTCGCTCGGCGGGACGGAGGCGGAGGCCTTGTCCAGGAGTTGTGGCTGTCGGGAAGCGCCGGTCACTGACGCGCAGGGGCAGGGGGACTTCAGCCAGGCCAGGTTTGGCGGCAGGCCTTGGCCCTCTCACGGGGTGGGTGTGTGGCCTGTCCGTGTCACTCACATGGGTGGAGGTCCAAGGGCGGAGGCGTGGTAGATGAAGTCCAGCCCGTGTGCCGGGAAGGAGTTCCGTGGTGGGGGTGAGCCCCTGGTCTCAGCCTTGCCAGTGAAGACCCCGTCCCCCTCCCCACCCCGTCACAGTTACAGATGCTGGGATACGACATCAGCTGGGCCGCCTTCAACATCATCGAAGTGATGAGCGCCTCCAAGTTCACGTTCAAGGTGAGCCCTGAGGCCCCGCATGGGCCGCGAGCGCGGGGCCTGGGGTGGGGCCGCGTGGCCCTCCCAGCGCTGTCCTCTCCACCGGTCCTCACGCGGGCAGTTCCCATCCAGCGTGAGTTTCTTGTTTTATAAAAAGCAATCGCGGCTGAGGAAGGTTAGGGGTGTGGGGTCAGGGAGCCCGGGCGGGGCCTCTGTCGCCCGGAGGACAGCTCCACTGGCCGGGGTGAGTTCGTCCCACGGGCGCTGTCATTGAATGTCCTCACGCCTAAGTGTTTGCTAATGGAAACTCTAGTTACAAGAAAGCAAAAAGAGAAATCCCGAAAGACCAGAGTAACAAACCGCACGTGGCGCCGCGTCGCGGGTGTCGTCGGCGTCACCACGGCGTTGTGCACTGCCCGGGCGGTGTTTTCTTCTGTGAAGAGATGGGTTGAGCTCCAGCTCCCTCTGCAGGAGGCCCCGCCTGGCAGAGAGTTTGGAGTGTCCCAAAGCTGCCACTTGCCCCTTGCAGACCGAGACCGGAGACGCGGCCCCTGGTGGGGCTGCAGGATGTTGGTGATGGGGTTGGATGTGGGCACAAGCCTTAGAAGACAGCGGCTCCCAGCCCTGTGGGCAGCGGCTTCCTGGGCCCCGGGCGGAGTTGCCCCTGACCGCTCTGTCTTCCCCCGCAGCGCATCGGCTACCTCGCGGCTTCCCAGTGCTTCCACGAAGGCACCGACGTCATCATGCTGACGACCAATCAGATCCGGAAGGTAGGTGGCCCTCCCCCACTGCGGCCCTCCCCCGCCACAGCCCTCGGCCGCAGGGCCGCATCCAGTGCTGGGGAGCTGCTGGCTCCCGGCGCCAGCAGAGCGCACGCGTCATACCCACGGGACATCCACGCCTGAGCTTTGCTCCTGTGGGTGCGAGGCCAGCGGCGCTGGGTCCCCTCGCCTTCATTTTCCTTAGTGGCACTGCAGGGTGTGCCCAGGGCTGGCCCCGTGGGCGCTGCCCCTTCGAGTCCCGCGGCGTGCGGCGTCGGAGTGGCGCGTGAAGTTGAGGTTCTGAAGCTGTCCAGCTGCGGCGTTGCCCTCGGGCCCCAGTGCTTGGAGCGGTTCTTGTCTCCTGCCGGGTGTTGGAGAAGGCCGTCCGCCTGGCGTGGGCAGCTGGCCCCATTCCAGCTCCAGGCCACCCAGGCTGGCCCAGTGACCTGGGCTTGGGTCCTGGGCCGTGCTGTGGCCGTGCTGTGGCCGTGCTGTGCGCGGCTGAGGAGGCTGCTGGGAGCCGCGTTGTGGAGCTGCCGGCTGTGGGGCCAGTGCAGCCCGGAGCCCTGGGGCTATGGGGCAGACTTGGCCAGGAGCGGAGAGGGGACCTGGTGGGAGGCGTCAGGGGACTGGAGTCAGACAGAGGAAGGGAGTGGGTTCCGGGACGGTGGGCAGGCAGGGTGACAGAAAAGGAGAGCTCTGTGTGTCCGGGGCCAGCAGGCTCGGGCTGGGTCTGGGCTCCAGCTGACGGGGTGGGGGGGCTCTCGGGGGGGAGGCTAGTACACGGTGGGGCTCGGGGCTCTCGTGCTGTGCCCACGTTGCCTCCCAGGCCCTCGCCAGACGTTGTAGACACGGCCCCACCTGCCCCTCAGTGTTCGGCCACTCACAGCGGGAATGCATTCCTTGTGGCCCCTGAAGCTGGCAGAGGGCCCGGGAGTGGGCTGGCTGTGGCCCTCTCTCCCCTCTTCACGGGGCAACTTCCCGGGGGCTCCCACAGCTCTGCTTCCGCCCTGCGGTCAGCTTTGCTCCAGTGGACGTCTGACCACTGAGGGGCTGGGGCTGTGCTGAGAGACAGCGCTTCCATCTGCTGGTTCCCTCCCCAGTCCCCCAGTGACCCCAGCTGGCACTGAAGCCACAGGCCAGGAACCCCATCCGGGTCTCTCACGTGGGTGGAAGGGACCCAAGGCCTGGAGTGTCACTGCTGCCTCCCAGGGTGCGTGTTAGTCGGAAGTGGGGTCAGGAGCCGGAGCTGGGGCTTGAACCCAGGGACTGTGATGTGGGACGTGGGTGCGTGCCCGCCCCTGTGTGGGGGTTCTCAAGTTCCCTCCTTGGCCTAGGGGCACAGCGACTCCTACTGTTTATTACCTTTTAAATTTAATTTCTTTAAAGATTTACTTTAGGTATTTGAAGGGTAGAGTTACACAGAGTAGGAGAGACGGAGGTCTTCCACCCGCTGGGTCACTCCCCAGATGGCCACAATGGCCAGAGCTGGGCTGGTCCGAAGCCAGGAGCCAGGAGCTGCTTCCGGGTCTCCCACGCGGGTGCAGGGGCCCTAGGACCCGAGCCACCTTCTGCTGCTTGGCACCCAGGCCGCAGCAGGGAGCTGGATGGGAAGTGGGGCAGCCGGGACTCGAACTGGTGCCCGTATAGGATGCCAGTGTCACAGGCGGCAGCTTTACCCGCTACGCCACAGCGCCGTCCCGACACAGCGACCTTTACAGCCTGGGTTTTCACGTTCACTGCCATGGCCTAGGTCAGCACGCAGCCGGCATCTTGGGGTGCACAGATATGTGACTGAGAAGCCCCTGGGGTTTCTTAAGCCAGCCCCTCGCCCAGACCGTGTTCCTCTGTGTCTGAGGCCCAGAGCTGGGCCAGCCCTCTGCTGGTGAGGAGCACCCAGCCCCCTCCCCACCTGCAGTCGGAGCCCCCTCCCCAGGCCTCTGTCCCAAGGAGGCTGGAAGTCCTTCCTCCCTGTCCAGGGGCAGGTGGGGGCGTGGCGGGGGCGTGGCCTGGGTCCGCTGAGCGGCCGCCCCTCCTCTTCTAGGACCTGAGCAGCCCCAGCCAGCACGACACTGGAGTTGCACTGACGGGTCTCTCCTGTTTTGTTACCCCAGATCTTGCCAGAGACTTGGCAAATGACATCATGACCCTGGTGAGTGTGCGCACCCCCACGTCCCCGGGGAGCCCGGCTGTGAGGGGGCCAGGCCGGGAGGCTTCCTCCTCTGACCGCAGGACCGTGGCCAGGGCCCTGGGGCCGCAGGTTCTCGCCAGGGCCCCCCGCCTGGCAGCCCCTCTCCATGGCCATGTCCACACCTTGTCCTGTGGTCTGGAAGGCGGGCGGCTCTGGCGCTCAGCTTCCGTGTGGGGGCTGGGGCGTCACAGCCTCGGGCGACACCCGTCCTCGGTGGGCTCAGAGGCACTGTGGTGTGGCCGGTGCAGGCCTGCAGCCAGGGTCGCGGTGCCCGGCCAATGGGATGGGCCAGCAGTTGAGGGCCACCCTGGGCGGGGGCAGCCCCAGGAGCCCCAGGCCGATGGCTGCTGGAACCACTAGGCTTTCCCGCCTCCCTGTCTGTCGCACCCCCTCTGGGGGCGATGCTGCCAGGGCCGTGGGGAGGTGGGCAGGGGCGCGGAGAGGGGTGCAGAGCCCCACGCCACGGCCGCCCGCCCGCAGATGTCGCACACGAAGCCCTACATCAGGAAGAAGGCCGTGCTGATCATGTACAAGGTGTTCCTGAAGCACCCCGAGTCGCTGCGCCCCGCCTTCCCCCGGCTGAAGGAGAAGCTGGAGGACCCCGACCCTGGTTTGTGGCTCTGCGTCAGGGCTCGGGGGGCTGTGGGGGCAGCAGCCCCCGGGAACCCCCCACGTCCCCTCCATGCGTGCTGGGGGCGTTCCCGGGTCGTCCCGGCCATGGTGGGGCTCGGCATGGCCTGGGGGGACTGCAAGGCCCAGTGCAGCCATTGGTGAGGATGGGGCAGGGCGGGAGGGGCCGGGAGCTCCCCAGGGGCCGGCTCAGCCGTCCACCGCGGCTCCCCTCATCCCTGGGAGGCTGTTGGAGGTTTGCAGCGAGCGTGCTGGTTGTATCTGAGGTTGCTGGACCGCGGGGGTGGGCTTTGCCGAGTGCGCCCCCTAGTGGTAGAGAGACCTAGGCTGGAGGAGAAGGCGCGGGAACCCTAGGCCTGTGGCTTTCCTGGGGTCCAGTGGGGAGGTCCCGCTGGCAGACGTGCGCTGTGTGGGGTCACTGCGGCAGGAGTGGGCGGTGTGGAGCAGGCTGCACCTGGCTGTCCCTCCCCTGGGGAGCTGGTGCCAGGAGGGGTGGAGAGCTGGAAACTGAGGCGACTTGGGCGAGGAAGGCGAGGCTGTACCAGCACGGCCAGCAAGGGTCACTGAGCGTCCACTTAGCGTGGGCGGTGTGGCCCTAGCACCACACGGGCAGGGACCGCGGGGACCACGGGCTCCCAGCCAGACTCCCCTGCAGCACGGGGCAGGAGACGGAGCCCAAGGGGCGGGCAAAGCGCGTGATGGCTGGTGCAGGCCTGCCGCTGGGGGAGCGGTGCTCGGTGGTGAGGCTGGGGGAGCGGTGCTCGGTGGTGAGGCTGGGGTAGTGTTGCTCAGTGGTGAGGCTGGGGGAGCGGTGCTCGGTGGTGAGGCTGGGGGAGCGGTGCTCGGTGGTGAGGCTGGGGGAGCGGTGCTCGGTGGTGTGGCTGGGGGAGTGTTGCTCGGTGGTGTGGCTGGGGTAGAGGTGCTCGGTGGTGTGGCTGGGGGAGTGTTGCTCGGTGGTGTGGCTGGGGGAGCGTTGCTCGGTGGTGAGGCTGGGGGAGCGGTGCTCGGTGGTGTGGCTAGGGTAGTGTTGCTCAGTGGTGTGGCTGGGGTAGTGTTGCACAGTGGTGTGGCTGGGGTAGTGTTGCTCGGTGGTGTGGCTGGGGGAGCGGTGCTCGGTGGTGAGGCTGGGGGAGCGGTGCTCGGTGGTGTGGCTGGGGTAGTGTTGCTCGGTGGTGAGGCTGGGGGAGCGGTGCTCGGTGGTGTGGCTGGGGGAGTGTTGCTCGGTGGTGAGGCTGGGGTTAGTGGTGCACAGTGGTGTGGCTAGGGTTAGTGGTGCTCAGTGGTGTGGCTAGGGGAGCAGTGCTCAGTGGTGTGGCCGGGTGTGGCCCCCGTGTCAGAGCACCTTGGGCTGGCTGCTGTCCCTGTGTGCGTGTGTGACCTGGCGGTTTCCTGAACACCCCGGTCCGGCTCCACCAGCCCTGTCCTGGGGCAGAGCGGCCTCGGGTGGAGCTCAAGGTTCAGTGTTGTCCTGGGGTTGTGTGGGGAGCCTGGATCTGGCCAGGGCACGCTGCCGCTTGGCTCCCCAGGGAGAACCCGGGGGCCACCTGCCCTCCGGGACTATGCTGCCCACAAGGCTTAGTGCCTTCCGCTGGTGGTGCTGTCCTTTAGGGAGGGGGTGGGGGAGGGGCAGAGATCTCCCCTCTGCTGTCGCTCCCCCGACGGCTGCAGCGGCCCAGGCTGAGCCAGGCACGGCCGGGAGCTGGGACTCCATTCGAGTTTCCTGTGTGGTGCAGGGGCCAGGTGTCTGGCATCTGCTGCCTTCCCGAGTACATTAGCGGGGAGCCGGGTTGGCAGTGGAGCAGCCGGGACTGGAACCGGTGCCCCTGTGGGATGTGGGCGCCCAAGGCCCTGCCCCACGGCCCCCACTGGTGGTCAGCCTGCCGCCCCGCCCATGACCCCACTGATGGCCCCGCTGGTGGTCAGCCCGCCCCGCCCATGGCCCCGCTGGTGGTCAGCCCGCCCCGCCCACGGCCCCGCGAACGGCCCCCCACTGGTGGTCAGCCTGCCCCGCCCACGGCCCCCCGCTGGTGGTCAGCCCGCCCCGCCCACGGCCCCCCACTGGTGGTCAGCCTGCCCCGCCCACGGCCCTGCTGGTGGTCAGCCCGCCCCGCCCACGGCCCTGCTGACGCCCCCCGCTGGTGGTCAGCCTGCCCCGCCCACGGCCCCCACTGGTGGTCAGCCTGCCGCCCTGCCCACGGCCCCTGCTGACGCCCCCCGCTGGTGGTCAGCCTGCCCCGCCCACGGCCCCCACTGGTGGTCAGCCTGCCCCACCCACGGCCCCTGCTGACGGCCCCCGCTGGTGGTCAGCCTGCCGCCCTGCCCACGGCCCCTGCTGACGGCCCCCGCTGGTGGTCAGCCTGCCCCGCCCACGGCCCCCACTGGTGGTCAGCCTGCCCCACCCACGGCCCCTGCTGACGGCCCCCGCTGGTGGTCAGCCTGCCGCCCTGCCCACGGCCCCTGCTGACGGCCCCCGCTGGTGGTCAGCTGGCCCCACCCACAGCCCCACTGACGGCCCTTGCTGGTGGTCAGCCGGCCGCCCCGCCCGCAGCCCCGCCCACGGCCCTCGCTGGCGGTGGCCTTTCCTCTCCCTGCCCCTCGTGCGCCTGCCCTGGGGTGGACTTGTGCACGTCTACCCCGCTCTGCACCACAGCCCCCGCGTCAGTGCTTGGCGCCCCTGTGAGACGTGTCCCCGCCAGACCCCCCCTTCCTGTCCCCGCCCGGCGCTGTTCTCACCCTGGAGCCCCTGTGCCTCGAGCACCCTGGTTCCTCACTGGTGGGTGGTGGCCAGGGACCGAGACCCAGACCCAGGTTTGCTCCTTGAAGCGTGGTTGCTTCCAGGCCTGCTCAGCAAAGCCAGGAGGAGTGTGTGTGTGTGTGGGGGGGCAGTTCTCACCACCTGCACACGCGTGTGCACCCAGGTGGCAGGGGTCACATGTGTTGCCTGTGCCCAGCTGTGTTGGATCACGTGTGTGTCTACCTGGGTGTGTCAGGGCTCACACGCGTGTCTGGGATCACCAGCTCCCAGGACTCCAGTCCCTGGACGTCTTTCAGGCTCCCGTGGGTGAGGACGCCCTCCCTTGCTGCTGAGGGCCGCCCCCCCGTTGACGAGGGCGCCCCCTTGTGACCACAGGGGTGCAGTCTGCGGCCGTCAATGTCATCTGCGAGCTGGCCCGGCGCAACCCCAAGAACTACCTGTCCCTGGCCCCGCTGTTCTTCAAGTTGATGACGTCATCCACCAACAACTGGGTGCTCATCAAGATCATCAAGCTGGCAAGTGCCCGCACCCGCGGCCCGGTGGGCGCAGCCCCGCCGCGCGGCCCCGCTCACCGCGGCTCCTCTCTCCCTGCAGTTCGGCGCTCTGACCCCGCTGGAGCCGAGGCTGGGCAAGAAGCTGATCGAGCCCCTCACCAACCTCATCCACAGGTGAGCGCCCGCGCCGGCTGCCGCACGGGGCAGGTCTCAGAGGGGCCCTTCGTCAGCTCCGAGAAGCCACAGACGCCGGGCGGGGCCGAGGGAGGCGGCAGGGACCATCCCCAAGGGGGACACGCCTTCTCGTCACGCCCAGGGCTCTGAGCTAGGAGCAGCTGCAGCGCTGCAGGGGCAGGTGCACAGGCCACCTCGCTTCCGGACCCCTCCCCCAAGCGGCTGTGGGTGATGGGAGGAGCCAGGAAGGAGCATCTCCCCGCCCCTGCTGCTCAGCGTGAGCTGGGACCCCGGGCCCCACCCAGGTCTCCCGGCGTCTGCTGGGGTCATGGAGTCAGAGCCCTGCTGTCTGGGGCTGGGTATTTTCGTAGCTGCGGCCGGCGGGCCTGAAGGCTGCGTGGTTCCTGAGACCTCAGGAACGGCTCCCACGGGCCCAGCCCACGGCCGCCTTCTCTCCCCGGCTCCAGTGGTCGGGGCTGAGGTCGCTCCCTGGGAGCATCCGAGTGGAGAGCTTCCTGTGCCTGCCCTGCCCAGGGGCTGTGCTGCTCGCTGTCCAGAGCCCAGCCAGGGAGAGGGTGGCCGGGCCACGCTGTCCGCCGAGTGCGCCAGGCCTTGTCCACCTGTGCCTCAGGTCTTGCCCTAGAGTAGACCCGCGGGGCGGTTGGGTGCTGGGTGCCCTCTGTGGTACTGCACGTCACGGGGTAGGGCAGGGCTGTGCAGGTGGGGCTGTGTGGTTATTAGAGGTGGGCCGGCTTCCGCCCCAGGGACAGTGCGGGCAGCGGCTGCGGGCTGTGCTGATGTTGGGGAGGTGCAGGACCCTGGACGGGAGCCCGGAGCAGCCACAAGAGGCGGAGGGGCCTGTGTAGGGTGCTCGGCAGGGGCGAGGAGTCGTCGGGACCTTGTGATGCAGGTCCTGGAGTGTGTCCCCCCATCTCGGCCAGGCTGGGTCTGGAGGGTCGGCCGCTGTGGCCCCGCTGACCCGGCCCGCACTGGGCCCCCCCCTTGCGGGCCCTGCTGACCCGGCTCGCACTGGGCGCCCCCTCACGGGCCGTGCTGACCGGGCCCGCACTGGGCCCCTCCCTCGCGGGCCCTGCTGACCCGGCTCGCGCTTCTCTCCTCAGCACGTCGGCCATGTCCCTCCTCTATGAATGTGTGAACACTGTGATCGCAGGTGAGTGTAGACGCGGGGTGGGGGTGGGGGCCCAGGCCCAGTGACCCCAAGCGTTGTCCCTGCCGGAGCCGAGGAACAGAGCTAGGTGGCTTGGCCTGCAGCTGGCGTGGCCCTCGGGTCACCTGGAGTGGACCGATGCCCACCAGCCTTGGCGGCTCATGGCCTTCCCCCGCCAGGTCCCTGGGGAGTGTGAGAGGGTGAGGTCCACCGGCCCCTGGCTCCCGGCATAGCCTCTGAGAGGTGTCGCTGTGACGCAAGCCCCTGGTGCGTGTGTCCACGCCGAGCGCTCCTGCAGGCAGATTCCGTGTGTTCCCGGGGTCCTGCGGGATGACCGGGACGCCCAGTCCTGCCGCGCCCCTGGCCGGATCAGCCGTCGCCCAGTCGGTTCCAGTCCGCATGCGGCCAGGCCACGCACAGCCTCGGGCGGATGTGTTTCTGGTGCCTGGGCCATGAGAAGGCCCCGCGCCCTGTTGCTCCCGCCTCGCACGTGGGAGAAGCCGAGGCGGTACTCCTGCTCCGGGGTGCGGCTGGCCGTCTCCTGTCTTGCCCGCCCTTCCTTCCTTCCTTCCTTCCGTCCGTCCGTCCTTCCTTCCTTCCTTTCTCTCTCTCTCTCTCTCTCTCTCTCTCTCTTTCTCTCTCTTTTTCCTTTTCTTTCTTTCTTGTTTGTCGATTTATCTGTTTGAAAGAGCTAGAGAGAGATCTTCCGTCTGCTGGGTCACTCCCCAAAGGGCTGCAATACCGTGGCTGGGCCAGGCTAAAGCCAGGAGCATCTTCATGGTCCCCACGCGGGTGCAGGGCCTGAGGAGTCGGGCCGTCTTCTGCTTTCCCAGCCGCAGCAGGGAGCTGGATGGGAGTGGAGCAGCCGGGGTCGGGATGCCGGCGCTGCAGTGCTGGGCTACCCAGTGCGCGTGGCGCCATTCCCTGTGCTGTTTCCTGCACACTGGTTTCCAGAGCTGGCGTTCTCCTGCCTGCCTGGCTGGCTGGCCGGGGAGCCCTGGGCTAGGGCACCCGTGTCTCTGACAGCGGTCGCCCCTCCTGGGTGCCCGGGGAGGCTGCTAAGTCATTCCCGAGAAGCCGGCCTGGGGTCTGTGAGCAGCCTTGCACTTCCGGAGTGGGCGGAGGCGTCTGGGACGTGGGCCAGGGTGGGCCTGGGCAGGGTCGAGGTGGCCCTGGGGATGGAGGGGGCGGGGGATGGGCCCAGCTGAGCTGTTCTGGGGCCTGGCACGTGCAGAGCAGTGTGTGGCATGGCCCGGCCTGTGCAGCCTTGGACAGGGAGCCCGAGGCCTCGGGGCTGGGCTGAGCCCTGAGCCCCAGCCTGTCGGCGTATGATATGGCTTGGGGCTCTCGGCTCCATGCATGAGGGCTGAGTGCAGTGAGATACCAAGGCAGCCGGGGGTGACCGAATTGGGGACCCAGGACCGCCCCAGGTGTGGGAGGACCCTGGGGCTCTGCAGGTGGCCATCTCTGCCACCTGGCTTTGCCAGAGCAGCAGCCAGGGACAAGGAACGGAGGGCCTCGGCGAGATGGGTGGAGGGGCTGCAGCCCTCTGCCCCGCGGCCTGCAGGAGCCCCAGCACCCGGGCTCGCACCTGGGGTCCTGATCCAGTAGAGGGGTTGGCGTGAGCCGCGTGTCTGCAGCAGCAGTTTGGTCCCGGGCCCCCGTCGGGTCCGGGCAGGCCCCCAGGTGCAGGCTTCCCGGTGTGGCATGGGGCAGCCTCGCTGCTGCCTTCTCAGGGCACAGCCGTGGGCCTGCGGGGCCAGCTGTGCGCCGCTGGAGCTCCCGCGGCGCGTGCCTCCTGGGCGGCGGCCAGGTGCGGGGGACACGGGGGACGGTGGCTCCGTGGGACTGACCGGGCCCTCTGTTTCAGTGCTCATCTCCCTGTCCTCGGGCATGCCCAACCACAGCGCCAGCATCCAGGTACCCCGGCCGGAGCGGGTGGTGCTGGGGCCTGTGGGAGGGCTGGGCGGAACCAGCCGTGCCTCTCTGCCCCTCCAGCGGGCCCCCACCCGGCCCTGTCCCTGCAGGGTTGTGCCCCTGTCTGTGGGGTGAGCACACCGCTGAGCAGTGGCCAGAAGCCCCTGGCCGGCTCTGCACTCTGGAGCCAGCGCTCCTGCTGGGGTCTCTGCTGGCTCCTGGCTCCCCAGTGCCCCCCAGGGCACAGCTCTGGGCCTGACCCTGGGGCCTCCACGTTGGCTTCACTGCCTGTGACCCCTGTCCACCCAAGGACCGGCCCTGGGGCTCCCTGACCGGCCCTCTGCACAGGGCACTGCCGCCGCACCTGCTTCTGCATGTGGCGTGCTGGGGTTTGGGGTGCCCCAGTCTGTCAGGGCCACTCCTCGCCCCCACCTGTCCACTGTGTGGGTTCAGCACGGGGTCCTCTGTCCTCCCCTTCCCCCCGCTGCTCTCCCCTCTGTCTTGCGGGCCGAGGCTGGTCCCCGGCACCTAGGGCAGGGCAGGGGCCCACTCTGGCTGCAGCAGGTGGTGTGTGACCAGGGCTCCCTCTTTGCAGCTCTGTGTTCAGAAGTTGAGGATATTAATAGAAGACTCTGACCAGAACTGTAAGTCCCCCCCAACCCTGCAGGCTGTGTCACCCTGGAGCCCTGGGGCCTGGCCTCTGCATGGACCGAGGCCGTAGTGCTGCCCCCAGGGCCCCGCTCCCCTCTCCTGGTCTGCACCAGCTTTCCGGTGGTCCCGGAGAGGCCTGCTCCTGCGCAGACCCGCCTGGGGTATAGTGGGGGCACAGTGTGCACACGGGAGGGGGCTTGGGGCCGCAGGTGCTTCTCCTGGCTGGGGCCCCTCCTTGGCCCGAGTCTTCCCACCCCTGCGCGCCGGGTGGCTGGAGGGACACTGGTGATCGCTGTTGGACCCTGACCCTCACCCTGGGAGCAGTGGCCAGGAGGACCTGGGCGAGCAGCAGGGCCTTCCGGGGCTCTGTGCCGTGTTGCTACTCTGTCTTACAGCGGGCACCGCACGGAGCCTTGCTGGAGGCGCGGTGCACAGCCTCTGCCCTGGCTCCAAGGGCCGTGCAGCTGTACCAGCGGGGAGCCATGTCCCCTCGGCACCCCGCCTGTCGGGGCCGGGCAGTGGCCCACCGCTCTGGCACCCTTGTCGCCGTGTCCCGGCTAAACTGCTTCTCCCCACCTCTGCGCAGTGAAGTACCTGGGGCTGCTGGCCATGTCCAAGATCCTGAAGACACACCCCAAGTCCGTGCAGTCCCACAAAGACCTCGTGCTGCAGTGCCTGGACGACAAGGACGAGTCCATCCGCCTGCGCGCCCTGGACCTGCTCTACGGGATGGTGCGCGCCCGCCCGACCGCCCGCCTGCCCTGACGGGCAAACGTGAGCTCTCGGGGTGCCAGCCCCGCGGAGCACACGCGTGTCACTGTTCTCACGTGCCGCCTCACAGCGGCAGCGAGTGCAGGGGCCTGGCTCCTGCTCAGTGTCTGTCCTAGGGGCCCCTGTGGCCTGGGGGCCAGTGCGGGCGTCGGGGCGCGCCTCCTCCTCCCTGTGCAGTTGCAGGGCCTGGTGGCCGCCTGTGTACCCCGTGTCCGGGAGTCCTCCTGTGGGGATGGGTTCACCGCGTCCCTGGGCGGGCTGGCTGCGCTGTCCACTGCCTGCTGGGTTCCCCGGGCCCTGGCCCCTCACTGCCTGCCAGGTTCCCCAGGCCCTGGCCCTAACTGCCTGCCGGGTCCCCCGGGCACAGTGTCGCTCCCTGGGCCCTGTCCCTCACCGCCTGCCGGGTCCCCCGGGCACGGTGTCGCTCCCCGGGCCCTGTCCCTCACCGCCTGCCGGGTCCCCCGGGCACGGTGTCGCTCCCCGGGCCCTGTCCCTCACCGCCTGCCGGGTCCCCCGGGCACGGTGTCGCTCCCCGGGCCCTGTCCCTCACCGCCTGCCGGGTCCCCCGGGCACGGTGTCGCTCCCTGGGCCCTGTCCCTCACCGCCTGCCGGGTCCCACGGGCACGGTGTCGCTCCCCGGGCCCTGGCCCTCACTGCCTGCCGGGTCCCCTGGGCACGGTGTCGCTCCCCGGGCCCTGGCCCTCACCGCCTGCCCCGCAGGTGTCCAAGAAGAACCTGATGGAGATCGTGAAGAAGCTGATGGCACACGTGGACAAGGCCGAGGGCACCGGCTACCGGGACGAGCTGCTCACCAAGATCATCGACATCTGCAGCCAGTCCAACTACCAGCACATCACCAACTTCGAGTGGTGCGGACCCCCCCAGCACATCACCAGCTTGGCGTGGTGCGGACCCCCCCACCCCGCCGGCTGCGGCCGCCTCTCACGGCCTCCCCCACAGGTACATCAGCATCCTGGTGGAGCTGACCCGGCTGGAGGGCACGCGCCACGGCCACCTCATCGCCGCCCAGATGCTGGACGTGGCCATCCGCGTGAAGGCCATCCGCAGGTTTGCCGTGTCGCAGATGTCCGCGCTGCTCGACAGCGCGCACCTGGTGGCCAGCAGCACGCAGCGGAACGGCATCTGCGAGGTGCTCTACGCCGCCGCCTGGATCTGTGGGGAGTTCTCGGAGTGAGTGGGCCTGGGGGTGGGGGGGTGCACGGCCGGCCGGGCCTTCCCGGTGCCCACGGTCCCCATCTGTGTGGGCCTGGGGGTGGGGGTGCGCGGCTGGCCAGGCCTTCCTGGTGCCCACGGCCCCCATCTGTGTGGGCCTGGGGGGGGGTGGGGGTGTGCGGCCGGCCAGGCCTTCCCGGTACCCACGGCCCCGAGCTGTGTGGGCCTGGGGGCGGGTGTGTGTGGCCGGCCAGGCCTTCCTGGTGCCCACGGCCCCCATCTGTGTGGGCCTGCGGGGAGCGGGGGTGTGCGGCCGGCCAGGCCTTCCTGGTGCCCACGGCCCCGAGCTATATGGGCCTGGGGGCAGGGGTGCGCAGCCGGCCAGGCCTTCCCGGTGCCCACAGCCCCACAGCTGCCTTGCCTGGGCGTCTGCTGGCTCACGCCCTCTCAGGCCGGTCTGCGTCCTCGGCCTGCTGCCCTCCCTGTGCTGACACGGCTCCAGGGCCCCGGGAGCTGCGAGGGGCTGGTCCTGTCTGCCCTAGGCCCCCGATGCCCGGGGCAGGTCCCCGCCCATGGCGAGCCCGGAGACCTGTGGCTGTCAGACAAGGGTAGCAAGGTCTTAGACACGGCGGTGCAGCCGCTTCCGATGCGCGCTCCCCGTGAACGCCGCTCCCAGTCCCAGCTGCTCTTCCTCCTTCTTCGTCTGGTGTTGTACTAGCCCTTTTTTTTAAAGGTTATTTAAAAGGCCGGTCACAGAGTGAGAGGTCTTCGTCTGCTGGCTTAGTCCCCACATGGCTGCAGCGACCAGGGCTGGGCCAGGCTGACGCCAGAGCTGGAGCACCTCCTGGGTCTCCCACGTGCATGTAGGAGCCCAGGGAGTTGGGCCGCCTTCTCTCCCAGGCACGTTAGCAGGGAGCTGGACTGGAAGTGGAGCGGCGGGCCACGCTCCGGCGCTCTCCCCGGCACCAGAAGCAGAGCAGCCAGAGGGGCGCCAGTCGGGGTCGCGGGCGGTGCCTTCAGCCGCGGTCTTCTTGGTTTAGAAGCTGGCGGAACACGCTTCCCTTGGGGTGTGCGCGTGGCAGGCCGGGGTCTCGCCGTGGCCTCGCCGTGGCTGGGAGGCTGGGCCTCGGCACCTGGGCGTCGCTGATGACGGAGCCGCCGTGCCCGCCCCCGGGCCCCAGGGGTGTCCCCTCAGACCCCGTCTTGGGCCCCTGGGTCCATTCCTCACTGCTGGGGTGCTGCCGGGGAGGGGAGTGTGTGGCCTCAGCCGGCCCCTCGTCCCCCAGGCACCTGCAGGAGCCCCAGCACACCCTGGAGGCCATGCTGCGGCCCAAGGTCACCACGCTGCCAGGCCACATCCAGGCCGTGTACGTGCAGAACGTGCTCAAGCTCTATGCGTGCATCCTGCAGCAGAAGGAGCAGGCGGGCGAGCCGGAGGCCGCGCACGAGGTCACCCAGCTGCTGGTGGAGCGGCTGCCCCAGTTCGTGCAGAGCGCGGACCTGGAGGTGCAGGAGCGGGTAAGGCTGGCCCCCGACCTCCAACCTCCGACCTTGCGCCCTCTGCCCGCCTGGGCCGCTGTGTTGCCTTTTCCCAAGCAAGTTGGTGGGATCCTTTCTCGTAGCTCAGCCGCAGCTGGGACTGGGTCCGTCAGCCCAGAGGCAGCCTCGGGCTGGCAGCAGGCGGCCCCGGGGCTCTGCACCTTCCTGGCCACACATGGAGGCTCACAGCAGGGCCTGGAACCTTTGGGTCCCGTGAGCCAGACCGCAGGCTAGCACGGCGCCTCCTGGTCCCTGTCCCTACTCGGGAGGGCAGGTGGGTGACGCTGACCCCTGGGAGGCGCTGGCGCTGGGACGCGGGGCCTCTCCCTGTGCCGTGGCAGGGCGGTGGGCTCTCGGGTGCAGACGCAAGGTACGGTGTGTCCCCTTTGTGGTCACCCCACCCTCGTTCCGTCCGTGAACGTGGGCCTCTCTGCACCTTCTCCGGGTAACGAGAACGTGGCAGAGGCTCTGCAGGGCTGGGCCTCTCCAGGTGAGCCGGGCTGCGAGCGGGAGTGGGCGTCTGACTGCCCTGCCCGTCGCCCGCAGGCGTCCTGCATCCTGCAGCTGGTCAAACACGTGCAGAAGCTGCAGGCCAAGGCCGTGCCCGTGGGCGAGGAAGTCAGTGCTCTCTTCGCTGGGGAGCTGAACCCCGTAGCCCCCAAGGCCCAGAAGAAGGTTCCGGTTCCTGAAGGGTGAGGACAGAGGGATCTGGGGCAGGGGTGCTGCAGCCACGGCCACCTGCACCGGGCCCTGTGGGGGGGACAGCGCGGGGGGTGGGGCTCAGCACCAGGCCCCGGGGTGCCTCGTCTGTAAGGCACAGCCCTGTGTGGGCGTCACACAGAAGGGCCGCGGTGATCCCCGCCCGGGGCAGATGCTCTGGCTGGCGGGGTGCAGCTCTCGGGGGGCCGCTGTGTGACCCCCGTGTCGGCGCAGCCTAGATCTGGATGCCTGGATCAACGAGCCCCCCTCAGACAGCGAGTCCGAGGACGAGAGGCCCAAGGCCATCTTCCACGACGAGGAGCAGAGGCAGGCCGGGCCCCGGCAGCCCGAGCTGGACGAGGAGGAGCTGGCCCGGGTGAGCGGGCCGTGCCGAGGCTCGGGGCCTCACTTCCGTGTCCTTCCCCTGAGCCAGGCTCCCGGCCACGGTGTGTGTCCCACCGCGCTCCCTGCGTGGCACCCTGTTGGTGACCTGCCACACACTGGAACCCTTGCAGTGCCAGTGCCAGGCCCGCAGGGGGCGCTCGGTCCCCTCCTTGCCGTCCGTGTCACTTCCCTGCGTGGGGCGCCTTTCTGTCTGCATTGTGACCCCCCCCCGGCCCCGTCCTCTCTTGGAGGCAAGAGCAGCAGCCCCTCCTGCGAGCCCCTCTTTCTGTCCTGAACCCCCAGAGGGGCCGAGAGCCATGGCTGCAGGAGCCCTGGGGGCCGGGGGACGTAGACCCAGGTCACAGTCCTGCTGTGCAGAGAGGCCGGGCGGCTCCAGGCCGTCCTGAGACGGCTGTCCCTGCCTGCTGGGCTGTGCCACCACGCACGCCTCCAGCCTCCCGGCCCAGTTGCCCAGGAGTGAACGACAACAAAACCCCAGGGCTGGGGGTGGAGGCATGCTCCCGCGTGTTCCCACAGCCCTGCTCACGGCCCCCTGTCCCTGCAGCGGCGAGAGGCCAGGAGGCAGGAGCAGGCCAGCAACCCGTTCTACATCAAGAGCTCGCCGTCCCCCCAGAAGGTGAGCCTGGGCCGCCAGTGCAGCTGTGCCGAGGGCAGCGGGCAGGGCTGTGTGGGCGCTCACTGGGCCGTGGGCTGTCGGGAGGGCTGTGTGGGCGTCCACGCTGGGCCGTGGGCTCTGTCGGGAGGGCTGTGTGGGCGTCCACACTGGGCCGTGGGCTCTGTGGTCAGGAGGGCTGTGTGGGCGTTCACACTGGGCCGTGGGCTCTGTGGTCAGGAGGGCTGTGTGGGCGTTCACACTGGGCCGTGGGCTCTGTGGTCAAGAGGGCTGTGTGGGCGTCCACGCTGGGCCGTGGCTCTGTCGTCGGGAAGGCTGTGTGGGCGTCCACACTGGGCCGTGGGCTCTGTCGGGAGGGCTGTGTGGGCGTCCACACTGGGCCGTGGGCTCTGTGGTCAGGAGGACTGTGTGGGCGTTCACACTGGGCCGTGGACTCTGTCGGGAGGGCTGTGTGGGCGTCCACACTGGGCCGTGGGCTCTGTGGTCAGGAGGGCTGTGTGGGCGTTCACACTGGGCCGTGGGCTCTGTGGTCAGGAGGGCTGTGTGGGCGTTCACACTGGGCCGTGGGCTCTGTGGTCAGGAGGGCTGTGTGGGCGTCCACGCTGGGCCGTGGCTCTGTCGTCGGGAAGGCTGTGTGGGCGTCCACACTGGGCCGTGGGCTCTGTCGGGAGGGCTGTGTGGGCGTTCACACTGGGCCGTGGGCTCTGTCGGGAGGGCTGTGTGGGCGTCCACGCTGGGCCGTGGGCTCTGTCGGGAGGGCTGTGTGGGCGTCCACGCTGGGCCGTGGGCTCTGTGGTCAGGAGGGCTGTGTGGGCGTTCACACTGGGCCGTGGGCTCTGTCGGGAGGGCTGTGTGGGCGTCCACACTGGGCCGTGGGCTCTGTGTTCAGGAGGGCTGTGTGGGCGTTCACACTGGGCCGTGGGCTCTGTGGTCAGGAGGGCTGTGTGGGCGTTCACGCTGGGCCGTGGGCTCTGTGGTCAGGAGGGCTGTGTGGGCGTTCACGCTGGGCTGTGGGCTCTGTGGTCAGGAGGGCTGTGTGGGTGTTCACACTGGGCCGTGGGCTCTGTCGGGAGGGTTGTGTGGGCGTTCACACTGGGCCGTGGGCTCTGTGGTCAGGAGGGCTGTGTGGGCGTCCACACTGGGCCGTGGGCTCTGTGGTCAGGAGGGCTGTGTGGGCGTCCACACTGGGCCGTGGGCTCTGTGGTCAGGAGGGCTGTGTGGGCGTCCACACTGGGCCGTGGGCTCTGTGGTCAGGAGGGCTGTGTGGGCGTCCACACTGGGCCGTGGGCTCTGTGGTCAGGAGGGCTGTGTGGGCGTCCACACTGGGCCGTGGGCTCTGTGGTCAGGAGGGCTGTGTGGGCGTCCACACTGGGCCGTGGGCTCTGTGGTCAGGAGGGCTGTGTGGGCGTCCACACTGGGCCGTGGGCTCTGTGGTCAGGAGGACTGTGTGGGCGTTCACACTGGGCCGTGGACTCTGTCGGGAGGGCTGTGTGGGCGTCCACGCTGGGCCGTGGGCTCTGTCGGGAGGGCTGTGTGGGCGTTCACACTGGGCTGTGGGGGAGCCCGTGGCTCTGCCGGGACGGGCGCAGGCAGTGAGTGGGAAGTGGAGGGCCGTGCCTCTTGGCAGGAGGAAGCTGTGCTGGCCGGGGCACAGCCGCCCTGGAGCGTCTGGGTCGGCCCGGGGTGGGCCCGCTGGTCGGTTCCGCCTCTGCCCCGCCGCACACCCTGCCCGCCCCAGCATCCCTCAGGGCTGTAGGCTCCCAGGCAGGTTCTGGGAGAGGACTTTATTTATCTGAAGGGGGGGGGCGTCTTCCAGCCGCTGGGTCACTCCCCAGTTGGCCGCAATGGCCAGAGATGTGGCGATCAGGTCTCCCCCCCCCGGTCAGGGGCCCAAGGCCCTGGGCCATCTTCTGCTCTCCCAGGCCACAACAGAGAGCTGGATGGGAAGTGGAGCAGCCGGGACTCGAACCGGCGCCCACGTGGGTTGCGGGCGCTGCAGGCGGCTTTATCCGCTGTGCCCCGGCGCCGGCCCCGGTTGTTTGTTATTTTAAAGTCAGCGGTGGACGAGGGGATTCCTCGGCAGAGCGGAGATACTGTGCCCGAGTGCCGGAGCCTCCCCCGCCTCAGGACCCCGCCGTGCCGCGGGGCTGCTCGTGGCCCAGGGTCTCCGGACACCCCCTCTGCTGGGACTGGGGCCTGCGGGCGGCTGAGGCGGCGTCTGCACCGAGCTGTCCCGGCGCGGCCGTGCCCGTGTCCCTGACACCTCGGCGTTGGCTTCGCAGCGCTACCAGGACGCCCCGGGCGTGGAGCACATCCCCGTGGTGCAGATCGACCTCTCGGTGCCGCTCAAAGTTCCAGGCAAGAGCCCGCTGCTCCTCCCGGCGGGGCGGGGGGCGGGGGGCTGCTCCGCCGGGCTGGGCTGAGCGCCCTGCCCCCGCAGGCCTGCCCTTGTCGGACCAGTACGTGAGGCTGGAGGAGGAGCGGCGGCACCGGCAGAAGCTGGAGAAAGACAAGAGGAAGAAGAGGAAGAAGAAGGAGGAGAAGCGGGGCCGGCGCCGGCACGGCTCCCTGCCCACCGAGAGCGACGAGGACATCGCGCCCGCCCAGCAGGTGGACATCGTCACCGAGGAGATGCCCGAGGTCCGCCTGCTGCCCTTGTGCCCGCCGCGCCCGCCCTGCCCGTCCCCGCCACGCCCGCCCTGCCCATCCCCGCCGCGCCCGCCCTGCCCATGTCCGCCGTCCCCGGGGCTGTGGCCGCCAGCAGCCTCCCACCGGGCTGTGTCCGGGGGGCCCTGGGCAGCCCCACGCGCCAGGCCCGGTTGCTGAGGCAGCTGAGGTGGACGGCAAGGAGGGGACCATGGCCCGCGGTGGCCCCCGGCGACGCGGGTAACTCCTCTGTGCCCACAGAACGCTCTGCCCAGTGATGAGGACGACAAAGACCCCAACGACCCCTACAGGGCCCTGGACATCGACCTGGACAAGTAAGGGAGGGCCACCCCGGGGTGGGCTGGGGCTCCCTGGCAGGGAGCGCAGGCGCGGGCTGGCCAGGGCCCCAGGGCCTGCCGCGAGGCCACCCCCGACCCCCACGGCCCTGCTCCGCCCCCAGGCCCTTGGCCGACAGCGAGAAGCTGCCCGTCCCGAAGCACAGGGATGTGGAGGCCACGAAGTCCCCCGAGAAGGAGGGTCCCGCGGCGGAGAGGAAGAGCAAGAAGCCCAAGAAGAAGGAGAAGCCGCACAAGGAGCGGGGCAGGGGCAGAGCGAGGAGGGGGCAGGAGGGCGAGCAGGTGAGGGCGGAGGGGGCAGTGGAGAGAGGAGGGGGCAGGCCGTGGCGGGAGGGGGCGCGGAGGCAGTGGCTCCCCTGTGGGGCCCCAGGCGTGTCCCCTGCACTGCCTGTTTGCACCTGGGTCAGCCCTGCGGGACCACAGGGTGTCTGGACCTTCCGTGGCCAGCAATAGCCAGGGCTGGAGATGGGGTGGGGGCGGGGCGGCCAGCCCAGGACACCGGTGTCCCCTGGTGCTCGTTTGTGGGGGCGCCCGTCCCTGCTGCCCCGCGTCCCCTGCCCCTCCCCTGCAGGGCTGTCCCGCCTCTGCTGACAGCCTGTGGTGCTCTCAGGGTGACGACTTGGACCTCTGGCTGTCCACCGCCCCGTCCACGGTAAGAGCCTCCACTCTTGGGGTGCGCCCAGCACAGTGCTGGTGGAGGGACGAGGGACCCGGGGCTCTGGGGCCGTCTCTCCCCACGGCTGGCCTCTGCCACTTCCCAGGCGGCCCCGTTGCCCTGTGGGACCCCGCAGGGTGAGGCCAAGGCGGGAGGGCAGCCCTTGGGCCCCGACACAGGGCCGGCTGGGCTGGGGTGCGGAGCCCCGGCCTCCTCAGGTGTGGCCCCGGGGTCCCTGCCCTGAGTCCCCGATGGTGCCCGCAGGCTGAGCTCGGGGTGAGCGCCGTCGCTGCTCCCAAGGACGGCAGTGAGGAGCCCAAGAGAGAGGAGGAGGCGGCACAGGACCTGGGCAAGGTGAGGGCTGGGGCCGCGGCCGGGCCTGGAGCGGGGCCCTGTGGGGGATCTGCAGGCTGCGGATGCTGCCAGAGCCGTCTGCTTTGTGTTCGGGGACAGAACCGCTGTCGCTGGCTCGCTGGTTCACGCCCCACTTGCCCACAGCAGCAGGGCTGGGCCCGGCTGAAGCCGAGAGCCAGGAGCTGCATCCGGGTTTCCCAGCAGGGACCCAGACACGGGGCCATCGCTGCCCCTGGGGAGTTAGCAGAAAGCTGCCCTGGGACCCAGGCCCCCAGATACGGGAGGTCGACTGCTGCCCCCGGGGGACCAAGGAGGGCCCCCCCCACACACCCCGTCCCCGGGTCGCGTCCTCTGCTCTGGCGCTGTCCGTCACGACCTCTGAGGTCAGGGGCGCCTGATTCCAGAACGTTCCATCACCTGTCCCCGTCTGCCGGTCCAGCCTGGGCGACCACGGGTCCCCTTCCTGTCTGGAGTCCGTACCGCGTGGCCTTTGGTGGCCAGCGTTGTCTCCCTGAACCTCACCGGGCCCTGGCTGCGTAGGGCTCCACTCTGCACATGGCCTGGGTCCTGTGGGCGCGTGCGTGGGCGTGCACACTGGGCAGCTGCCGGCCCTCTCACCCGATGCTCTTGCCGATTGACCCTGGGACTGGTGCTCTGCCGGCCTGAGTCCCTCCACAGTGGCTGCCTGTGGGCCGGAGCCGACCCAGATTCCCCTCCTGTCCCAGAAGTCGTCCACACACAAGAAGAAGAAACACAAGAAGGAGAAGGAGGAGAGATCCAAAGATAAGAAGAAACCCAAGAAGAAGAGGCCGGAGCCGGAGGAGGCGCCGGAGCCCGTGGAGAACGGCTCCTTGGAGGAGGAGCCCCTGCCGGTGAGGCTGCCTCCCGCGCCGCTCGGCTCCGCTCCCGGGGCGTGCGGGCAGTGGGGCCCGGAGCTGGGCACGTGGCGGCCTCGGGCAGAGCCGCAGCCCCTCGTCAGCACCGGGGTACAGCTGGCGTGGTCCTGGCCCTGGAGGCCGTGTCTCGGGATCAGAGCCCAACCCC
Organism: Lepus europaeus; assembly: GCF_033115175.1. Taxonomy (NCBI): domain Eukaryota; kingdom Metazoa; phylum Chordata; class Mammalia; order Lagomorpha; family Leporidae; genus Lepus; species Lepus europaeus. The sequence goes on along the minus strand of NW_026909023.1, from coordinate 465,508 downwards.
CCAGCAGGGGCGCCGCAGGGCTTGTGACGCACCCCTCAAGTGTCTGTCTCTCCCCAGCCCATGTCCAGCTACTGTCTCCTGGCCGAGAACGAGTACGTTAAAATGGTGAGTGGGCGGGCAGGGCCCTGGGCGGGCCAGGCAGGGCGTGCTGACGGCGAGGGGCGCCCAGGCAGGTTCCCAGGGCGGTGTCCCGCTGCAGGCCACGAGGTCCGCTTGCTGTGGCCAGGGCGGCCACAGGGCCAGCACGGCGCCGTCCCTGCAGGGGGAGCCCCCGTGGGCGGAGGGCGTGCGGGGTTCACATCAGGGAACTCCGGTGGGCCCCTGAGCTCCCGCCACCTGCCCACCCTGGCCTTGGCCGCACAGACGTACGACGTCCAGGGCAGCCTGCAGGACAGCCAGGTGACCGTGTCCATCATCCTGGAGAACCACGGCCGCAGCCTGCTGAAGGGCATGGAGCTCAACGTGCTGGACTCGCTCAACGCCCGCATGGCCCGGCCCGAGGGCTGCTCCGTCCACGCCGGCGTCCCCGTGCCTTTCCAGCTGCCCCCAGGTCAGCCGCGGCGTGGCCTCTCCTGGGCCGGCCAGGCCAGGCCGCGCCAGGCAGCGGCTCCTCCCACTCTCCCTCCTCCTGGGCGAGCCCGGCCCTAGTCTCAGGTCTTGTTTCCTGCGCCCGCCAGGGGTCTCCAACGAAGCCCGGTTCGTGTTCAGCGTCCAGAGCATCGTCATGGCCCAGAAGCTCAAGGGCACCCTGTCGTTCATCGCGAAGGTACCGGGGCGCGAGCCGGCCTCAGGAGGGCGGGGCTGCAGGGCGGGGCGCGCTGTCCCCTCAGCCCCTCCCCGTGCTCTGCCGCAGGACGAGGAGGGGGCCACCCATGAGAAGCTGGACTTCAAGCTGCTCTTCAGCTGCAGCTCGTACCTGGTCACCACGCCGTGCTACAGGTGTGGCCCGGCTGCCGCCTGCTCCGGGACAGAGCACAGAGGCCGCACTCGCCGCGGGCCGTGGCCTTGGCAGCGGCCACCCCCTCTCCGTTCCGGGCACTGCCGCTGTGGGGCCGTCCCTGGCTTGTGGTGGCACGGTCTCGGCTGTCCCACAGCCGTCCCGATGGGCGTGCTGGTCTCACCAGCTCGTGCCACCAGCCTTCACCCCTCTCCAGACAGCCCCCCCGGAGGCTGGGGGGACGGGGCGTCAGACACTCCCACGGGGGCACTGGGTGTTAGGACTTCTGCGTGAGGGGCCCAGTCAGCATCTCCAAGACCCTCGGAGACCCCCAGGCCCAGCCCCACCAAGGAGGGCCCTCTGCACCCGGGTGGGGGCGTTCCAGCCGCATCGAGGCTGGCGTCCCCGTGCCTGTCCCCACCTCTCGCCCCCCTCCCTGTCCCTTGTCCTCCCCAGCGACGCCTTTGCCAAGTTGTTGGAGTCTGGGGACCTGAGCGTGAGCTCCGTCAAGGTTGACGGCATCAGCATGTCCTTCCAGAACCTTCTGGCAAAGATCTGCTTTCACCACCATTTCTCCGGTAAGGGGGTGACGTGCCCCCGCAGCCCCCCCTCCGTCTGGCCGCGTGCTTGGGGCTCCCTGTGTCCACTGGAGCCTCTGCCCTGCTGGGCCCCTCGGAGCCACTGCTGAGGGTGGCCTCCGCGAAGGGGCCCTGCCCTGCCCGCAGGCGCTGTCCTGGGAGGGCCCCGGGGACCACGCTCCACGTGGGAGACACTACCGTGGGAGGGCCCCCGGGGACCACGCTCCACGTGGGAGACGCCGCCATGGGAGCGCGCGTGGCTCAGGCGCCCGCTCTGTTACAGTGGTGGAGAGGGTGGACTCCTGCGCCTCCATGTACAGCCGCTCCATCCAGGGCCACCACGTGTGCCTGCTGGTGAAGAAGGTGAGCTGGGGCAGCCAGGGCCCGCCCGCCCGCCCGCCGGGGCTCTGGGGGCCTACTCCGCTGTTGCGCTGCGGGCTGTGACCGCTTTTATCTTAAAGATGTATTTATTGTACGTGGAAGGCAGAGAGGGAGAGTGGGCCCCCTGTGCAAATGCCCACAGCGGCCAGGCCTGGCCAGCCTGAGCCCAGAGCCTGGGACTGCAGGACAGTGTCCCGGGGCCCGCGTGCTGCGGCCGTCACCACCACCTCCCCGGAGGCGTGAGAAGGGGGCCGGATTGGAAGCGCGGCGGCCGGGACTCGAGCCAGCACTGAGTGGGTGCGGCGGGCCGGGCGCTGGCTCCCCCCCCCCCCCCCCCCGCTGTTGGCCGTGGCCCTGGGGTGGGCCCGTGAGCCCGTGAGCCTCCCTGAGGCGCCGTGTGCAGCTGGGACACTGCAGGGAGCGCGTGTGTGCGGAGCCTCCTGTCTGCATGGCCCCGGACACAGGAGCTCACGGTGGCCCTGGTTTCTGCTGCGTGTGGTGAGCCCGCCGGCTTCCATGGGTGGCTCGCCCGGGTGGGGGTCAGCACGGGCGCGTGCGGCGCCCATGTGGAGCTGGGCACCTGTTGGGGGGCCAGCCAGCTCTGTCATAGTGGGTACATCTGGCCATACACACTCAGGTTCGCTGCCCCGTCACCCACTTGGGGAGCTCCTGGTCTCGGCCTCCCTGTCTCCCCGTCTCTCCCTGTCTCCCTGTGTCTCTTCATGTTTCCCCATGTCTCCTCGTCTCTGTCTCTCCATCTGTGTCCCCTTCTCTCCGTGTCCCCATCTCTCCCTGTCTCCCCGTGTCCCCATCTCTCTGTGTCTCCCTGTCTCTGTGTCCCCATCTCCCCGTGTCTCCCCGTCTCCCCCTCTCTCCCTGTCTCTCCCCGTCTCCCTCCGTCTCTCCCCGTCTCCCCCTGTCTCTCCCCGTCTCCCCCTGTCTCTCCCCGTCTCTCCCCGTCTCCCCGTCTCCCCCCGTCTCCCCCTGTCTCTCCCTGTCTCCCCCGTCTCTCCCCGTCTCTCCCCGTCTCCCCCCGTTTCCCCCTGTCTCCCCGTGTCTCCCCCTGTCTCTCCCCCTGTCTCCCTGTCTCCCCGTCTCTCCGTGTCCCCATCTCCCTGTCTCCCCCTGTCTCCCTGTCTCTCCCCGTCTCCCCCTGTCTCTCCCCCTGTCTCTCCCCGTCTCTCCCCGTCTCCCCCCGTCTCCCCCTGTCTCTCCCTGTCTCCCCCGTCTCTCCGTCTCTCCCCGTCTCCCCCCGTTTCCCCCTGTCTCCCCGTGTCTCCCCGTCTCCCCCTGTCTCTCCCCGTCTCCCCCTGTCTCCCTGTCTCCCCGTCTCTCCGTGTCCCCATCTCCCTGTCTCCCTGTCTCTCCCCGTCTCCCCCTGTCTCCCCGTCTCTGCAGTGTGGGGAGGGAGTTGCCAGCCTCTTCCTGGAGGTGCCTCATGCGGCTCCGCCTGGGAGCTGGGCGAGTTTGGACGACCTGCGTCCGGCCGCCATCGGATCCTGGGTCGGCTGGCTTAGGCGTCACCTCCCAGCTGCCTCCGAGGGCCGTGGCCGCCTGTCCTGCCCTGGAGGGCCTGGCGTGTCCCCTGCTGTGTGGGGTCAGAGCCACCCCCGCCAGGGCAGCTCTGCCCAGACTCCTGGGCTTCTCACGGCCTCCAGCCGCGCCTGGGCCCCGAGGCGGGAGGGCGGCAGGAGAAAGCGCGGACTTGGTGCCGGTGCAGCGCCCTCACAGGGAGGCTTTGGGCCGTGCGACGCCGAGTGAACTCTGGAGCACCGGCCTCCCACGTGGCGGCAGGGGCCCACACATCAGGCCGGGCCGCCGGCGCGGCAGACAGCGGGTTCACCTGCTGTGCCGTGGCCTGGCCGGTCTGAGCCCGCCCCTTCCCCCCAGGGCGAGCGCTCCGTGTCCGTGGACGGGAAGTGCAGCGACGCGACCATGCTGGGCAGCCTGCTAGACGAGCTCAAGGGGACGCTGGCCCAGTGCTGAGCCGCGCGCATTGAACCGCACCGCTGTCCACTGTGCAGACGGCCGGGCCTGTGGCGTTGGTTTATTTGTCCTCCGACTCTGCCCTCACCCAGCCCCAGACCAGCAGGCGGCGGCCCCGGCGCGGGGGCTGCCCCCGGCCGCCGGGACCCCCGGGCTGGGGCCTGGCAGGCAGCAGGGGCGGGTGCTCGGCGGGTAGATGTGGTGCCCACCCACCCCCGGGGCCATCAGCTGCTCGCGCCCCCAGACACCCCGAGTGGCGGGGCGGTGGGGGAGGCACAGGGCAGGCCGGCTGCCCTCCAGGACCCGCGGTGGGAACGGATGTGGCCGCCGGGCCAGGGGATGGGACCTTTGGCGCCACCGTCTTGTTCAGGGGGAGCCCGTCTCGCTGGGCTCTGCTCAGGGGTGACTGGCGTCGTCATTCCGTGTCCTGTCTGTCCCTACGTGGCACCCACAGCTGCGGGAGGCACCTGTGGGCGCCCTGATGGCGCAGGGCCAGCACCCTGGGTGCGCTCGCTGCCCGCGCCGCCGGTGGTGGCGCCCTGGGGCTGGCCGTCCCCAGGCACGGTGGGGGGACCCCGGCCTCTTCCTCGGCGCTGACGGCCTCGTGACGCTGTACCTCCCCTCGATGTCACTTAGCATGTAGCGTTCCTAGCACAGCGTGCGCGTGACCCCAGGACGCGTCCCGAGGGCACGGGGCCTGCCCGCCACTGTCGTGATCTGTGTCCAGATGATCAATAAAGTTGCAAATGGAGCCTGGCGTGCGGCCTGCTGAGTGCCTGTGGCCCCGCCCCCGCCCCCCATGGTCCCCACGGGGCCCCTTCACCCCGACTCTCCTGGGAGCCCCCTGCCCAGGGCTGTGGGACAGAGCCAGGAAAGGCGCGGGAGCCCGTGACCCCTGCGGTGCCGCTGGGCCGGGCGTGCTGCCCCGGGGAAGAGGCCCGCACCCCGTGTCCAGGGGCCTGGGCCCCCCTCCACTCTGGATCCTGGCGTCCTGCTGGGAGTTGGGGGCCCGTCCCCACGTGGGTGCCCAGCTGTGAGCTGGCCCCCCCCTGCCTACTGAAGACGTTTCAGAATGACCCAGATCTGCCTCTCAAAACGAAGCCGTGACCCCCAGCCAGCACGCGCCTGGGTGTGACCACACCGGCCGTCCCTCGGAGGGGTCCCAAAGCAGTACCTGAGACCCGGCAGGAGCTGCGTGGACCTGGGTGGCCGCTGGGCCCGGCTGCCATGGCTCCCAGCCGAGTGCAGTGGCCCCCTGGGCGTGCTCAGCGGCCACGCGTGGCTCTGACCCATGGAGCTTCCCCCACGTGTCCCACATCACGGCTCGGCCCTTCCCGGACCCCACCCCCAGGGCAGGGAGACCTCCCAGGAAGCAGCGCCCGCAGCCTGTGTGCTGCGCTTAGCCACGCCACGGGCACCACCGCCACCAGGCCCAGGCTCGCCACGGGCACCACCGCCACCAGGCCCAGGCTCGGGTGGCGACCAGGACCGAGATGCACCCCTCCCTCTGCCTGGGCTCTGCTGGGGCCGTGGGGGACCCGGGGCCTGCACGCCCGGACCTGCCTGGTGCCTGCCTCCCCCGTGCCCCTGCTGGACAAGAACCGCTCCCAGGTGAGAACTCACAGTTTTAATGTCCCCGGGTAGCTCTGGGTCCCCGCCCAGGAGCCCCTGCTATGTGCACACCCACCACCCTCTCCCCAGGCCTGCACGGCCGGGTGGGGCCGGGGCCGGGGCCGGGGCCGGGGCCGGGGCCGGGGCGGGGGCCGCAGCGAGCCTGCAGCAGGAGCAGGCGCGGGCCGGCAGGGCCCGGCCGTCAGTGCTGGGTCAGGCACTTGGAGGCGTTCTCCAGGGTCAGGTTGGCCAGGTGCTGGGGCTCCAGGCACGGGAGGCTCGGTGACACCAGGCTGCGGGGGGGGGGGCAGGCGCCCTCAGCCCTGCTCCCCCAACCCAGGGGCCCCCCGCCCCACCCCCAGCTGCAGCCTCCCTCCTGTCACTCACAAGGCTGGGGTGGTTCTGGGGGTCCCGGGCCAGCAGGAGTTGGTGCACGGCGGGCGGTGGATGAGGAAGTGACGTCCGGTGGGTCCCAGGTGCAGACCCGCCTTCCGGTCCCCAAGGACCCCACCCTGCCCGCCCAGGCCCCGCCTTCCGGTCCCCAAGGACCCCACCCTGCACCCACCCTGCCAGCCCAGGCCCCGCCTTCCCTGCCCCCCCACGCTCCAGCCCAGGCCCCACCTTCCCTGCCCCCCCCACGCGCCAGCCCAGGCCCCGCCTACCTCGTGTTTATGTCCTGGCTGAAAGACCACGGGGCCCAGGTCAGACCCCAGCCTATGGGGCTGAGGCTGTGCCTCCGTGGCCCTAGGGCCTGGCCACTGGGGCTCTGCCCACAGCTCGGGGCAGGAACGGACACCACAGGGACCCTCCAGCCAGGCCCTCCGACCCCCACGGTGCCCGGGGGCCCGGTACTCACCGCCGTGGGCGGGGGAGGGGGACTTACTTGTGCCAGTTATTTCTGCAACAACAGCAGGTGTGGGGTCAGGGCGGCCGAGTGGCCCTGGCCGCTGCCCCTCCCTGAGTCCGCGCCAGAGCCCCGACTCACAGGTAGGCAAGGAGCCCCTTCACCGCCGTCTCCCACTGCGCCGAGGACCTGAGGGCACAGCGGGCTGGGAGGCGGCCTGGCCCCGAGGCCCCCGCCCTGCCCAGGGGAGCTGGGGGCCCCGCCGCGCCCCCCGCCGGCGTGGGCGGCCCCCAGCCCTACTCGCAGTTGTAGCCGAAGCAGACGACGTGCGAGTCGGTGCAGTTGCCGCAGGAGACCGTCTCGTACTGGAAGATGCCTGCAAGGCGCCCGGCTGTAGGTGCAGGCGGCCCTGGGCCCCCGCCGCCCCCGCCCGCCTCACTCACCACAGTGGCGCTGACAGTCGATGCGGCCTGCGGGGGGGGGGGGGGCGGGAGGCAACGCGTGTCCACGGGGACGCCCCGCGGACCCTGCGCCGGCGACCGCGGGCCCCGCTCCGGGAGCCGCCCCCACCCTCCCTGTGCTCACTCTCGATGATGGCGTTCTGCAGGAGGTGCACCTGCTCCCGGAAGATGGCCCGCAGCTCGCTGGGGAAATACCCTGAAGGGTTGGGCGCGCGGGAACAGGGCGGTCAGGCCCGGGCGGCGGGCGGCGGGCGGCCCCGCCCCGCAGTCCGCCCCTTACCCGGGAAGTACATCTTCCCCTGGTACAGCTGATCCATCCTCTGGTACACCGCTGTCGCCACTTGGTCCAGCTTCGCCCGGGCTGGAGCGAGAGGGGGCGGCGGTGACCGCCCGGCCGCGCGGGGCGTGCCCAGCCGGCGCCGGGCGCGGACACTCACTGATCTCGGCGGGGATGGCCAGGCGCAGCTCCTTCATCGTGTCCCGGCTCCAGTCGGTGAGCAGCGCGCCCGACACGGGGATGTCGCCCACCCACCAGGACTTGAGGTTCACGTGGTTGCGGTAGAAGGAGAACTTCTCCGAGAAGTTCCCGTGGCAGTGCAGGCAGCCGCCGGCCAGCGCCGCCGTCATGCCCAGGCACAGCAGCAAGGCCATGGCCCGCCCCCGCCCGCCGCCGACCAACCAACGGCGGCGCCCGCGCCACGCCCCCCGGCGCGCACCAACCAACGGCGCCGGCTCGGGCCGAGGCCGCGCCCCTCCACGCCCCCAGCTCGGGGCCCGTCCGGGCTCCACCGACAACCGACCACGCCCGCTCTTTCTCCAGGCCCCGCCCACACGCAGAGAGCCCCACCCACATCGTGGGCCCGCCCCCGCGGCGCAAGCCCCGCCCACGGGCCGCCCCGGTTGCTAGGCAACGGCGCGCCGTCCCGTCCTTCTGGGGGGCTCGGCCGGGGCGTCCGGCCTGGCGGGGCTGCTTTCCCGGGGGCGCGGGCCGCGCGCCCCTGCGGACCCCGGCCGCCTTCGAGCCCGCGAGACTGCGTCCTCGCGACGCTGCGGGCCCTTTAAGAAAAGTAGGTCCGGCTGCGCGGGTGCGGCCGGGGCGGGGCTTGTGGCACGCGTGTCCCTCCGCGGGGACGGCCGGGACCGAGCGCGGCGGCGGGCGGGAGCGGCCGGACGGCGCGGGAGCGCGGGGCTCAGGTGGGTGCGCGGGGCTGGGGAGCGCGGGGCTGGGGAGTGCGGGGCTGGGGAGCGCGGGGCTGGGGAGCGCGGGGCTGGGGAGCGCGGGGCTGGGGCGGAGTGCGGGGCTGGGGAGCGCGGGGCTGGGGAGCGCGGGGCTCCGGTGGGAGCGGGGCTGGGGCGGAGTGCGGGGCTGGGGGAGCGCGGGGCTGGGGAGCGCGGGGCTCAGGTGGGTGCGCGGGGCTGGGGAGCGCGGGGCCGGGGAGCGCGGGGCCAGGTGGCGTGCGCGGGGCTGGGGAGTGCGGGGCTGGGGAGCGCGGGGCTGGGGCGGAGTGCGGGGCTGGGGGAGCGCGGGGCTGGGGAGCGCGGGGCTCCGGTGGGAGCGGGGCTGGGGCGGAGTGCGGGGCTGGGGGAGCGCGGGGCTGGGGAGCGCGGGGCTGGGGAGCGCGGGGCTCCGGTGGGAGCGGGGCTGGGGCGGAGTGCGGGGCGGGGGCGGAGTGCGGGGCTGGGGAGCGCGGGGCCAGGTGGGTGCGCGGGGCTGGGGAGTGCGGGGCTGGGGAGCGCGGAGCTGGGGAGCGCGGCGCGGGGCTGGGGAGCGCGGGGCTGGGGCGGAGTGCGGGGCTGGGGAGCGCGGGGCTGGGCGGGGCTGGGGCAGAGTGTGGGGCTGGGGAGTGCGGGACTGGGGAGCGCGGGGCTGGGGCGGAGTGCGGGGCTGGGGAGCGCGGGGCTGGGCGGGGCTGGGGCAGAGTGTGGGGCTGGGGAGTGCGGGGCTGGGGAGCGCGGGGCTGGGGCGGGACTGGGGCGGGGCCCGCAGGGCACTCGGGCAGAAGGCGGACAGCGGGCAGGTGGCCAGCGTGGACCGGCTTCGGGGCGCATCCGCCCCTTCGGGGTTCACCCGCAGCTCTGCGCCCCGCAGTTTGGGTCAGGCCCCCTCCAGGCTCAGGGCCCCGCGGGTCCCGCGCGCTGACCGGAGCAGAGCGGCCGGCCGGAGTCAGGCGTGTGGTGGGCGCGGTGGGCGCGCACGTGGGCCGGGGTCCGCCGGCCCTGCCTCCTGGAGTGCCCGGGGGACCTCAGGCCCGGCGCTGCCCGCTGAGCCGCACTTCCTCTGCAGCCGGACCGGGCGGAGCGGCAGGGCCTGCGCCTGGCAGCCACTGGGTCTGGGGGCTGAGCGAGGCCAAGGTGCAGCCCCCCTGGGCCCCCCAGCAGCCCCGCCCTCGGCCGCCCCCCACTCCCAGCAGCCCCCCACCCCGGGCTGTCCCAGGATCCTGGTGTGTGTCCCTGTGTGTCTGTGTCCCCGTCCGTGTCTCTGGTCTCTGTGTGTCTGTGTCTGTCTGTCTGTGTCCCTGTGTGTCTGTGTCCCCGTCCGTGTCGCTGGTCCCTGTGTGTCTCTGGTCCCTCTGTGTCTGTCCCTGTCTCTCTGTGTCTGTGTCCCCGTCTGTGTCCCTGTGTGTCTGTGTCCCGGTCCGTGTCGCTGGTTCCTCTGTGTCTCTGTGTCTGTCTGTGTCTGTGTCCCCGTCCGTGTCGCTGGTCCCTCTGTGTCTCTGTGTCTGTCTGTGTCTGTGTCCCCGTCCGTGTCGCTGGTCCCTCTGTGTCTCTGTGTCTGTCTGTGTCTGTGTCCCCGTCTGTGTCGCTGGTCCCTCTGTGTCTCTGTGTCTGTCTGTGTCTGTGTCCCCGTCCGTGTCGCTGGTCCCTCTGTGTCTGTGTCCCCGTCCGTGTCGCTGGTCCCTCTGTGTCTCTGTGTCTGTCTGTGTCTGTGTCCCCGTCCGTGTCGCTGGTCCCGTGTGTCTGTGTCCCCGTCCGTGTCGCTGGTCCCTGTCTCTGTGTCCCTGTCTGTCCCTGTCTCTGTGTCTGTGTCCCCGCCCTGGCTCACTGCCCCACGAGTCCTCCGCTTTCCGGGGCTGGGAGGTGCCAGGTCTGAGAGCCGTGGACGTGGGTGACGTGGGTGTCGTGGGTGTCCTCAGGCTCCCAGGTGGCCGCGGGGCCTGGGCCTCGGTGAGATTCCCGCTTCTGGGGGTTCGTCAGGGCGGACCTCACCCGGGCCAGCGGCTCCCTCCCGTCAGGGCCGTGGGGCGGGGTCCTGGAAGCCCCCCAGGCTGGCGGGCAGCGGGGGGTTTTCCTGGGGGAAGTCCTTGGCGTCCCGGCCCAGGGCTCAGTTCCTGGAGGACCCGGAGGACGCGGCTTCCCCCGCTTCCTTGTTCCTTGTCAGGCTCGAGGGAGGGAGGCAGACGGAGGTCCTCGTCCCTGTCCGCTCCCCAGAGGCCCCCACGGCCGGGGCGGGCCAGGCCGAGAGCCCCAGGGCTGGGCTGTGCGGCTCAGACACGCTGACCCCGCTCTTAAAGATTTGTTTGAGATGCGGTTACAGAGGGAGAGAGAGCGAGAGAGGGAGGGAGAGAGAGAGAGAGGGAGGGAGAGGGAGGGAGAGAGAGGGAGAGGGAGGGAGGGAGAGAGGGAGAGAGAGAGGGAGGAAGGGGGAGAGAGAGAGAGGGAGGGAGGGAGAGAGGGAGGGAGAGAGAGGGGGAGAGGGAGAGAGGAGAGGGAGAGAGAGGGAGAGAGAGAGAGGGAGGAGGGGGAGAAAGGGGGAGAGAGGGAGGGAGAGAGGGAGAGAGAGGGGTAGGGAGAGATGGAGGGAGAGAGGGAGAGAGAGAGGGAGGAAGGAGGAGAGAGAGAGAGGGAGGGAGGGAGAGAGGGAGGGAGAGAGAGGGGGAGAGGGAGAGAGGAGAGGGAGAGAGAGGGAGAGAGAGGGAGAGAGGGGGTCTTCCATCCTCTGGTTCACTCCCCAAATGGCCACAGTGGCTGGAGCTGGGCTGATCCAAGGCCAGGAGCCAGGAGCTCCATCCGGGTCTCCCACGCAGGTGCAGGGGCCCAAGGACTTGGGCCATCGTCCACTGCTCTCCCAGGCCACAGCAGGGAGTTGGCTGGGAAGTGGAGCAGCCGGGACTCGAACCCGCGCCCCCCCCGGCCCTGGTTTATAGACGTAGAAATGGGCACCACGGCTGGTTGTTGCTGCTTGAAATGTCCAGTTTCATTCACTGCATAGCCCTTGGGGGTGGGGGCCCGGGCACTGTGGAGTGGACACAGGAGCCAGACCGCGCTGGGGCCTGCGGGGTGCCGAGCGGCGTCCCTGGAGTCCACCCCCAGTGACATGGGGTGGGATGGCTGCCGGGGGGCCGGAGGGGGTGGGCGTGGGCCCCAGCTCACCCCTGCACCTTCCTTACCGCCAGGCAAAAGTGGGAGCAGGACGGGTGGCCAGGGCCGGGCGCAGGTCACAGCGAGGGCTCCCGTCCCCCGGGGGCAGGTGGGAGGTGGGCCGGGGGACAGGACCTGGCCAGGCAGGTGGTGAGGAGCCGCTCTGAGATGACACAGGGCTTGCCCTCGGGGAGCTCCCAACCCCTGGGGGCAGCGGGCCACGTCTGGGGACATCTGTGGTGGCCACAACTCCCTCGGGGGCGCTGCCGGCCCAGGGTGTGGTCCTTGTGTCCGTGGGGCCGGGAGGGACCCCGGCTCACGGTCTGGTCTGTGCTGATGGTGGAACGGGGGCTCCTCAACCTGGGCCCAGGGGTCGGCGGGGCCTGGGTCGGTGGGGTCCGGGGGTCGGCGGGGGCCTGGGTCGGCGGGGCCGGGGGGTCGGCGGGGGCCTGGGTCTGTGGGGCCCGGGGGTCGGCGGGGGCCTGGGTCGGCGGGGCCCGGGGGTCGGCGGGGGCCTGGGTCGGTGGGGTCCGGGGGTCGGCGGGGCCCGGGGGGTCAGCGGGGGCCTGGGTCGGTGGGGCCCAGGGGTTGGCGGGGCCGGGGGGTCAGCGGGGGCCTGGGTCGGTGGGGCCCGGGGGTCGGCGGGGGCCTGGGTCGGTGGGCGCCTGGGTCGCCTCTCCCGTGGGGCCGCCGTGAAGCCCACCTTCTGCAGGTTCCGCAGCCCAGGCCGCTCAGGGTGGGGGGCTGGCGCCCAGGGTCTGCGGCCTGTGAGCCGTGAGCCGTGGGAGCCCGGGGCGTGGCCCACGGCCGTGGCAGGATGTGGCAGGCGCCGGAAGGAAGTGGGCGCCGGGCCGCGCTGCCTGGAGGAACTGTGCTGCGCTTCCCGAGGGGGGCAGGGGTCTGTCTGGGGCGTTCGTCAGCTTGTCTGTCCTCCTTGCTTCTAGAAGTTTCCACGCACCTGTGAGGGGACCAGCAGGAGCCAAGAGAGGAGTCCGAACCCCACCGACGGTAACCGGGCCTCGGGGGCAGCAGGTGGGGAGGCTGCTGGGGCCCATGGCGCTGGCCCCCGGCCGGCCACACAGCTGCCTGCTCGTGCCGGGCGCTGGCCCCCGGGAGCCCCGCAGGACCCTCCCGCTTTCTGGGAGGAGGAGACGGACGCACCTGCCCAGTCCTGTGTGTGAGAACACAGGAGGAGCTCGGCCCCGGGCCCGGCCTGCGTGCTGTCCCTGGCACCAGCCACACAGGCCGTGCAGGCCCCTCCCTGGCCTGGCCGGGTGATGTCATCGCAGGGGCAGCCCCCTGACAGCCCTGGAAAGGCCGGCCTGCGGCTTCTTGCCTGTGGGAGTTTGCAGCTGGGCCGGCCCCCGGGAGAAGCGAGGGGAGCCCGCGTGTGCGCGGTGCCCGCCCAGGCGAGGGCGTGGGGGCCCCCGGAAGGGGCTGCTATGGGGGCTCTGTCCGGGGAGCGGTCCCGGGCATGAGGGCCCTGCTCGGCCCAGGCGGCCTCAGTCAGGCGCTCCCAGGAGCGGCCAGGGTGTGGGGGGAGGGCGGAGGGTGGTGGCAGCCACCCCCTGAGCTGGCTGCCCCCACAGGGCCAGGTCTCCGCGCCCTCTTACTGGTCTCCTCTCTGATTGCCCGCGGCGGAGCCCAGAGGGGCCACTGTGGGTCCTTTCCAGGTTGGGGCGGGGTCTCACCCAGAGGGCTGCCCCCTCTGGATCTGTCAGCTGTTTGACAGACAGAGAGCTCCCGCCCCCAGATGCCCCACGGGCTGAGACTGAAGAGGCCAGACCCGGAGCCAGGAGCCCCAGCAGGGCGGCACCTGGGCGCCGGGAGCCCCGAGGGCGGCACTGGGCATCGGGAGCCCCGCAGGGCTCGGGTCCAGGCGTTGAGCCGCGTGGTAACTGCGAGGCTGGACACCATCACCTCTGTTCCCATCAGCAGTCTCCAGCCGGCCCTGTCTCTGGGGGCCACAAGTCCGCTCCTGTGGGCGTCTCAGTGGAGCCCCCATGGCGCGGCTGTCCCCTCTCCGGGGCTTCTCCAGCCCTGGCCTCGGAGCTGCCACCCGCAGTGCCCATGGTGCTGCCGAGTCTGCCTCGGGGAGCCGGTGTTAGAGCTGCCAGGCCTGGCCAGGCCTGGGCGCCGGGACCTGCGTGGCCCGTGTCAGGTGCGTCGGTGCCACTGTCGCTGTTTGCGGCCCGCTGGAGCAGGCCGCGCGATGGCGTAGCCACGCAGACGCACCCTCGCCCTGGGCGGAGGTCCGGGTGTGGGCAGGGCTGTCCCTCCCTGAGGCTCCTGGGAGATTCCCCGTCCCGCGTTTGCCAGCTCTGGACGCGCCGCGGCCCTGGGCTCGCGGCCCCCCGACTCTGGCCCTCTGGCTCCTCCCAGGAGGGCCTGGGAGACACCAGCGCCTCTCTCGGGTCCAGCCCCTGCACCCCATTGATGCCGGACCCCCGGTACTGTTGATGTTGGGGGCCAGGTCATTCCCTGAGGGGACCGCTCCGTCCACCGTGGGCTGTGAGCATGAGACAGCATGGGGGGCCACACCCACCCAGCGTGGCCACAGCTGCCACCTTGGCCCGGCACCGCCCCAGCGCCAGGCTGCTGGCCCCTCGCGGGGGACGCCCAGCCTGCTGGCCTTATGTCGTCTGGGTGGGCGCCGAGGCCTGGCAGAGGCCAACGCTGCCCCTCCTGCCTCCCCTCCCCACTTCCCCTCTGGCACTTCCTCTTCTGAGCCCCCCCCCAGGTCCGTGCTCCCTGGAGGTCTGTCTAGGGGCCACCCGCCACCCTTCTGGCTGGGTGGCAGGAGGGCTCTGGGAGGCGGGCGCGGGAGTGCAGGGGGGTGAGCGGGGCTGGACGTGGGTGGGCACCTCGGGGACAGGCAGCCACGGCACTGACAGGCGGGACCCGCCGCGGTATGTGTGGGTGGCGTCTGTCACGGGCCTGACCGGAAGTGGAGGCTTTGCAGCAGGTGTGGGAAGTGAAGGTGGGGGCGCCAGGTGCCGGGGGCAGAGGAGACGCCAGGGCGCCTCCTGAGCCGGGGTCTGCCAGGAGGGTGTGGGCAGCACTGGCTCCCGGCCCCGGCCTCTGTGGGCGGCCAGCAGGGTCTGGGGCTGCAGTGCCCTGTCGGCCCCTCCCGGGGACCAGGGCCCACCCTGCAGACCCACCTGACCCCCAGAGACCCCTGTCCACGTCAGGGTGAGGGCATGGGCATCCCACAGGCACCCGTGAGTGTCCCACGTGCTGGTCACTCCCCAGATGTCCACAGGAGCCAGGGCTGGGCCAGCCAGGAGCCAGGAGCTCCATCCGGGTCTCCCACACAGGTGCAGGGGCCCAGGGACTTGGGCCATCGTCACTGCCCTCCCAGGCCACAGCAGAGAGCTGGTCGGAAGTGGAGCAGCCGGGACTCAGCCCGTGCCTGTATGGGATGCCGGCGCCGCAAGCGGAGGCTTAACCTATACCACGGCGCCGGCCCCCTCAAATAAGTTTTCTTAAAAGCCTCGGCCAACACCCCAAATCAGGCCTCTGTGCTTGTGGGCCTGAACGTCCTGACAGCCCCTGGCTGCCTGGGTCTGCACCGCTGGTCTCTGTGTGTCCCAGGTCTGGGCCGGGTCCTCACCCCCTCTGTGTGTCCCAGGTCTGGGCCGGGTCCTCACCCCCTCTGTGTGTCCCAGGTCTGGGCGGGTCCTCACCCCCTCTGTGTGTCCCAGGTCTGGGCGGGGTCCTCACTGCCCCCTCCCCACTGTGTCCCAGGTCTGGGCGGGGTCCTCACCGCCCCCTCCCCCCTGTGTCCCAGGTCTGGGCGGGGTCCTCACTGCCCCCCCCCCCCCCCCCGTGTCCCAGGTCCGCGGGCCGGCGGCCGCCATGTCCAGCCCCTTCCTGAAGCAGGTCTTCAGCAAGGACAAGACCTTCCGCCCCAAGCGCAAGTCGAGCCGGGCACGCAGCGCTTCGAGCTGCACAAGCGGGCGCAGGCGTCGCTGAACGCGGGGCTGGACCTGCGGCTGGCCGTGAAGCTGCCGCCCGGCGAGGAGCTGCACGACTGGGTGGCCGTTGCACGTGGTGGACTTCTTCAACCGCGTCAACCTGGTCTACGGCACGGTGAGCGACGGCTGCACCGAGCAGTCGTGCCCGGTCATGTCGGCGGCCCCAAGTACGAGTACCGCTGGCAGGACGAGCACCGCTTCCGGAAGCCCACGGCGCTGTCGGCCCCGCGCTACGTGGACCTGCTGATGGACTGGATCGAGTGCAGATCAACAACGAGGAGCTGTTCCCCACGAGCGTGGGTGAGCGGGCGGGCGGGGCGGGGCGGGGGCGGGGCCTGGCTAGGGGCGGGGGGAGAGAGGGCGGGGCCTGGGGAGAGGGCAGGGCCTGGCCAGGGGCAGGTGGGGTGGGGGAGAGGGCAGGGCCTGGCAGGGGCGGGCGGGGGTGGGGGAGAGGGCGGGGCCTGGCTGGGGCGGGGCCGGCCGGGCAGAGGGCGGGGCCGCGGAGAGGGCCTGGCCAGGGGCGGGCGGGGTGGGGTAGAGGGCGGGGCCGGCCGGGCAGAGGGCGGGCCGCGGAGAGGGCCAGGTGGGGAGAGGGCAGGGCCTGGCCAGGGCGCGGGCGGGGAGAGGGCCAGGTGGGGAGAGGGCAGGGCCTGGCCAGGGGCGGGCGGGCAGAGGGCGGGGCCGGCCGGGCAGAGGGCGGGGCCGCGGAGAGGGCCTGGCCAGGGGCGGGCGGGGTGGGGTAGAGGGCGGGGCCGGCCGGGCAGAGGGCGGGCCGCGGAGAGGGCCAGGTGGGGAGAGGGCAGGGCCTGGCCAGGGGCGGGCGGGCAGAGGGCGGGGCCGGCCGGGCAGAGGGCGGGGCCGCGGAGAGGGCCAGGTGGGGAGAGCGCGCTCCGTGCCCACGCGCGGGCACCAGCACCTGCCGTCACAGCCGCGGGCACGGGGTCCGCGGGCGTGGGGCCCTCTGTGCCTGGCAGCGCCCCGCCCCTGAGCCGCGCCTCCCCCCAGGCACGCCGTTCCCCAAGAACTTCCTGCAGGCCGTGCGGAAGATCCTGTCGCGCCTCTTCCGCGTGTTCGTGCACGTGTACATCCACCACTTCGACCGCATCGCGCACATGGGCTCCGAGGCGCACGTCAACACCTGCTACAAGCACTTCTACTACTTCGTCACCGAGTTCGGCCTCATCGACACCAAGGAGCTGGAGCCGCTGGTGAGGCGCCGGGCGGGAGGGGGCTGCGCGGCCCTGCCCAGCCGCGGGGGGCGGAGACAGGGGCGGAGTTATGGGGAGGCGGAGGCACTGGGGGCGGAGTTATGGGGAGGCGGGGTCACGGGGGAGGTGGAGACACGGGGCGGAGACACGGGGAGGCGGGGTCACGGGGAGGCGGGGTCACGGGGGAGGCGGAGACCTGGGGGAGGCGGAGTCACCGGGAAGCAGAGTCACGGGGAGGTGGAGACACGGGGAGGCGGAGTCACCGGGGAAGCAGAGTCACGGGGGAGGCGGAGACACGGGGGGTGGAGACACGGGGAGGCGGAGACATGGGGGCAGAGACACGGGAGGCGGGGGTCACGGGGGGGCGGAGACACGGGGTGGAGTTATGGGGAGGCGGAGGCACTGGGGGCGGAGTCACGGGGGGTGGAGACACGGGGTGGAGTCACGGGGCGGAGTCACGGGGGGGCGGAGTTATGGGGAGGCGGGGTCACGGGGGAGGTGGAGACACGGGGGCGGAGTTATGGGGAGGCGGAGGCACTGGGGGCGGAGACACGGGGAGGAGGTGGAGACACGGGGCGGAGTCACGGGGGGCGGAGACACGGGTGGAGTCGGGGGGCGGAGACACGGGGGCGGAGTTATGGGGAGGCGGGGTCACGGGGGAGGTGGAGACACGGTGCGGAGACACGGGGCGGAGTTATGGGGAGGCGGGGTCACGGGGCGGAGTTATGGGGAGGCGGAGACATGGGGGCAGAGACGCGGGGGAGGCAGAGACACGGGGGCGGAGACACGGGGAGGCGGGGTCACGGGAGGCGGAGACGCCCAGGTCTGGTCCCCGCCAGCCGCCCGGAGCAGCGCGGAGCCCCCAGGAAGGGCCAGCCCGGAGCGTGGGGTGGGCCCTGTCGGGAGCCGCCCCCGCGCCCAGCAGTGCGGGTGACCAGGCCTGGGCGGCCCCGCATCCCTGCCCCGCGCCCCCGTGTTCACTCAGCACCCAAAGCCGGCCGGCTCCCACCGCCGCCAGCTCCGGAACCTTCCAGCACCCTCGGGCCTGGGGGGGGGCGCGCTGGGCCCGCCCGCGCCCGTCCTCCCCCGGGTGTCCCCCGTCTGACGTCCCCTCGTCCCCTGGCTCTTCACAGAAAGAGATGACCGCGCGGATGTGCCACTGAGCCCGGCCGGCCGTGCAGGAGCCCACGGCGCGCATGTGCAGC
Source organism: Lepus europaeus (assembly GCF_033115175.1). Classification (NCBI taxonomy): domain Eukaryota; kingdom Metazoa; phylum Chordata; class Mammalia; order Lagomorpha; family Leporidae; genus Lepus; species Lepus europaeus. Next base: position 447,961 of record NW_026909023.1, on the reverse strand, counting down.
GCCGCCTCCGGGCCAGCGCGGCCGTCCGGGAGGGAGGAGACGCGCTGTGGACGCCAGCTCCGCCGTCACGGCCGCGAGGGCGTCTGCCTGCCGGAGGTACGACCGGGACCCGGCTGCCTTAGCCAGCTTCTCCGCGGATTGCTCCGGAGCCGCGGGCTCGGGGGCCGAGCTCCTGGGACCGGACACGGAGGGACGGGGCCGCCTCCCCGCCCCCCCAGGAAGCGCCAGTGCCTGCTGTGGGCCCAACAAGTGCCGTGCACACTGCACACGTCCTCACCGCCTGCCCCAAGCCCGGCGCCTTCCGGGACGCCGGCAGCGCCAGGACCGGGTGACCGGATGTGCCGCCTTCGGGGAGGGCCTGGGGCTGGGGTCCCCTCTGCCTCGCTCCACCCCCCCACAGACATCAGAATAAACTGCCCTCCCCCACTGTGGCTCCCATGTCTGCGCCTGCGCCGGCCTGACCCCCCCCCCCCCGGGCTTTCCCGCACAGGCCCCGGGAGGGAGGGGCCCGGGAAGCGGTCTCTGTCCTCCCCCGCCCCGTGCGCCCTCTGCCAAGTGGGATTTTTTTTTTTTTTTAAGATTTATTTATTTCTCGGAGAGAGAGGGGGGGGGGGAGAGAGAGAGAGAGAGAGGGAGGTCTTCCATCCGCTGGGTCACTCCCCAGATGGCCGCAGTGGCCGGAGCTGGGCCGATCAGGAGCCAGGAGCTCCATCCGGGTCTCCCACGCGGGGCTTGGGCCATTGTCCACTGCTCTCCCAGGCCACAGCAGGGAGCTGGATCGGAAGTGGAGCAGCCAGGACTCGAACCTGCGCCCACATGGGATGCAGGCAGTGCAGGCTGGGGCTCCACCCACTGTGCCCCAGCCGGCCCCCAGGTCTGATTCTGGCTCTGCCTCACCCAGGTGCTAAGGAGCAGAGACCGGGATCTGCCCCCAGGCCCCTCCCCAGATGCCCACAGCAGCCAGGGCCGGGCCGGGAGCTCCACCCGGGGCCCCGTGGGTGCAGGGGCCCCGGCACTGGAGCTCAGGCTCTCCCATGTGGGCCGCCACGTCCCGGTGCTGTCACTGTGCCACACGGGCAGCCACGCCATCCAGCGCTGCCCAGTTCCACGGCCTTACACGGGACAGAATTTACCCTCTTTTTTTTTTTTTTTTTTGATGCGAAATGTGGGATTTGGGGGCGGGGCTGTGGCGCTGTGTCTTTAACCGCCTGCAGCGCCGGCGCCCACGTTCGAGTCCCGGCCGCTCCGCTTCCTGTCCGGCTCCCTGCCGATGGCCTGGGAGGGCAGCGGAGGGCCCCGGCGCCCTCTGCCCTCGGGCCCCGCACCCACGGGGAGGCCTGGGAGAAGCTCCCGGCTCCCGTCGGGCCCAGCCCTGCCCCAGCACCCATTCCTCTCTGCCTTTCAAATAATCTTTTAAAAATTACTAAAAAGAAATGTGGGGCTGGAGGACAGCCTCGGGGGCCGGTCGGCTCCAGGGTCCGGCTCTGACGGACTGGGGTGGCCCTGGCCGCAGCCCCTGCCGCCGACCAGGGAGCGGATCGGCCCACGAGAGCCCCCGCGAGGGAGCCCGGGCGCGGGTCCCCGCCGAGCGCCGCTGTCCGCCAGTAGAGGGCGCAGCCGTGGGAAAGTGGCCAGGCGCCCAGCTCGTGGGCAGCGGAGGGAAGGGAAAGCCGGGGTCCTCTGACCTCTTAGAGACCCCCGCTTCTGTGTTGTTTGCTGGGGACGGCTGCTCCCATCTGCGGCCTGCGGTGGGGCCCGGGGCTGCTGCCAAAGCCGGGAGCTGGGAGCTCCAGCCGGGGCGGCGGCGGCGGGGGCCCAACCACTCGGCGGCCGCTGCCTCCCGGAGTCGGCACCAGCAGGAAGCCGGGGTCCGGAGCTGAGACCTGCTCCCCGCCAAGAAGCTGGTGGCGCTCCGAAAAATACCCCAGGCCGCTCATGGCAGAAGCTGTGCAGTGACCACGTGGCCGGGGAGCTGGGCCGGCCCCCCCAGTGCCGCTTCCCCCGATGGTGACAGGTGGTGACACGGCCCACGGGGTTACTGGGCGGGGCTGGCCCTCAGCTCCCGTGGTAGCAGCCACGCTACGTCCCCCACCCGCTCCCGCCTTGGGGAGGGTCTCCGGAGAATCCCCCACCCACCCACGCACGGCGGACTCAGGCCGGCTCTTTGGGGTGGGCTGCTGCGTACCTGGCCCCACCCACTGTGGCAGCCACAGCCGTCCCCAGACATGGCCCCGTGTCCCCTGTCCTCCCCAGGCCACGGGCCTTGTGTCACCTGCACGCCCATACTCTGTCCCCGCAGGGTCCCACAGAGCGCCTGGGGGGGGGGGGGGCAGGAGCTCGGCTGTGGCTCTGAGGATTTGTCCTCACCCCAAGAAGCGGCCCTGCCCCCAGGAGCAGTCCCCCCCCCCGGCAGCCCCCCAGCCCCTGGCGAGCAGCCCTCCTCCCTCCTGTCCCTGTGGACGCCCCTGTCCTGGACGCTTCCTGTTGCTGGAGCCCCACGCTGTGTGCATGGACCGAGTGAGCCATCCGGGGTCCCCCACGCCTCGGCCCCGGTCATTACGGGCCAGGACGCAGCCCAGGGTCCCATCCCCGCCTCGGGGCCCGGCCCTCAGGTGGACACAGGACACCGGGACCCGCGTGCACTGCCAGGGAACCAGCACCGGCTGGGGGGCCCCTGAGCCGGGTTCTGTGGGGCTGGGGCCGAGGTGTCTTCCAGAACCTTCTGTCCCCACACGGAAGCTGTGTCCTGGGAGGCACTCGCTGCCCCGCCCCCTTCCTGTCTGTGGGTCTGGGGTCCACTCTCCAGCCCCGCCCCCTTCCTGTCTGGGGTCTAGGGTCCCTGCATGGGGGTGCCGGCAGGGGACAGGTAGGACGTGGGGGTCCAGGGGGGCTTCTGGCCAGAGCACGGCCCTGGGGGAGGCAGGTGCCAGGTGCCCGAGGTGTGGGTGCAGGGAGGGAGGCTACAGGCACTGCCCCCCGGATACAGCCCAGCAGGTCTGGGGGGTCCCGCCCATGTCACCTGGGGGGCTGGCGCTGAGGCCTGGGCTGGAAGGAGAGAACGGCGGCCTGGGGACCCTGGGGAGGACAAGAGCTGCGCGAGCCGCAGCCCTGTGTTTCTGGAACAGAAGGAACTACCAGGGAAAAAATCAAAGTTAAAGGGAAGTGTGGGGCTTGGAACGCCGCCCTGAGGGATTCCGGGGCCAGGCCCGGGTTCCCCTGGGAGGGCGGGCAGGCAAGCCACCCTCCCCGGCACGAGCCTGGAACGCTGGCTGAGGGTTGGGACGTGGCAGGGGTCAGCAGGTGAGAGGTCTGGGCGGGGCCGCCTGGGAGTGGACAGCAGCGCTAGCTGGGGCGGGGACTTGTGCTGGGGCCAGTGCCCTGGGCCCAGTCCTCGGGGGCCTGTCTCTCCGACCCCCGGCAGGTGCAGGGGTACCGAAGATTCTTGGCAAGTCCCCTAGGAAACTGAGTCTCCCCAGAGTCACACAACCGGGCAGAAGAAGAGACAGGGCTCCGCAAGGCTCGCCAACCCCAACCTCAGGTCGGCGCCCTCTGCCCTCGGCCAGCAGCCCCGGTGACCCCAGACCTGGACCCAGGCCTCTGCTGGCAACCTGGAGGTAAGCAATGCACGGCCCCTTTAAGAGAGGCGCGGCCCTCCTCACGCGGCCCCGACAACAACAGTCCCATTGGCTAGAGCGCGGGCCCTGGCCACGCCCTTCTCGAACGGTCTCTGGGATCCTATTGGTCTATCATTCGGGCCTCGCCTCTCACGCCCTCAGAGCCCGGGCTCGGCGCCAGGCTCGTGACGCAAACGCGTTACCTCGGCAACCGCCCCCGCCCCCAGGGCCAGGGTTCCGGGTCCTCCGGCCAGGGCGCAGGCGCGCGGTCCCTGAGGGCGCGGGGTGCCCAGGGCGCAGGCGCGCGGTCCTTGATCCGCGACCGCAGCCTGCGGTGGCCCCCGGGGTCCTGACGGGGTGGAGGGCGACGGGCGGCCCAGGGGCCCGACAGCCCGGGAGAGGAGGCGCCTTGGGGTGTCTGGGGGGAGCCGGCGCGGGGTGGGCTCGGGCCTGAAGCGGCGGGGAGGGGTCTTCTCAGGGTTCCGGGGGTCGGCAGTCCCAGCTGACCCCAGGCAGGGCCGGGCAGGTCCGTGAGCGCCCTGGCCCAGGGCCCCTCCCCGGGCCTCTGCCTCCGGGGACGCGCACCCCTCCCGCGCCTGCTGGTCCGGACCCAGACCTGCCCACCGTGGCCGTGCCCCTCCCAGGGTGGCCCGCGTGCCTGTCGTCCGGGCCTGGACACTGGGCGCCCCCAGTGTCCAGAGTGCTGCCCGGGTTCCTCGGGGCCTGGTCGCGGTCACTGGGGCACGCTGGTGACCTTTGGCCGTGGGCCCCACAGCTGCCCAGCACCGGCAGCTCCTGGCCACGCCCCTCCCTCCCCGCCCCCAGCAAGGACAGCGCGGCCCTGGCCGAGCCGCTGGGATGTGGCCTGTGAGTCAGCCGGCAGGACGGGACTCTTACGGCCACTTGCATCAGATGTCCCTGCCAGCGGGGAGGGAGGCCACGCCCCTGCCGAGCCCCTTGCTTATCCGGGGACCCCCAGGGGCCCTAATGGGAAGGGGGTGCAGGGGCCGGGCTGCACCTGGTCCCACTGGCCCTGAGCCCCGGGCGCTCCTCCCGCACCAGGTCTGAGCCCTGCCCGAGGCTCAGGAGCCGGCTCCGAGCAGGGCACGGGCTGGGGAGGGCGCTCAGGGTCACGCCCCCCCCCCCCTCTCCACGGATGCACAGTGTGCACGCCTGCTTCTGCACACGCGAGACGCCAGCTTTGCGGGCCGCTGTGACCCCTGGTGGGGCCGGTGCACACGGTGCCGGTAGCCCAGAGCAGTCACCGACACCGGGTCAGTTTGAAAGGCAGAGAGACTGACCGGGCTCCCACCCGCTGGGTCACTCCCCAGGCGCCGGAAGCAGCCGGGAAGCTGCAGTCAGAACCAGGGCTCGAACCCAGGCGTCGCGTCCCAAGCAGCATCTTTACAGCTGGGACAGAGGGCCCCCCCTGTGGCTAGCTGGGCTGTGGAGACCCTGAGAAGCCCTGGACACTGCCCAGGAGGTGGACTCCGGATGACGGAACCCCTAGGTCCTAGCCAGACCCAAGGAGGAGTGGTCGAGTGAGCCCCGCCCCCCCAGCGCAAAACCAAAGGCCCAGGGCCAGGGAGGGCGGGAAGGCCAGGAGGTCTCTGAGCCGCAGGTGCTGAGACTGGCCACGCCCCTCCAGCCCGGGCATGGGGGCGGGGCCTAGGGGACATGGCCATCCCTGGGCCCGGGGCTGGATGCTGGAGCCCCCAGGGGCGGCTGTGCTGTGAGCCCTGGCCTGTGGGGTGGGACAGCAGGTGCTGGCTGGGGGCTCCCTGCGGCTTCAGCTGGGGGGAGACTGGTGGCATCCCGGGGCTCAGAGGGGCCCAGAGCCCCGCACCTGCTCACCCCAGGCCCCATCTGCAAGGCCGGGGTGGGCGGGGCCAAGGGGCCGCTCCTGACACCTGCTCCCCAGGCTACAGGGACAGGGCCACCCGAGTAGGAAGCAATGGGGCTGAGCCTGGGTGGGGGGAACTGGGCCCCCCCCCACTGAGACCCCAGGACAAGAAGCCAGCACTGAGCCTGGAAGGGGCACCGGAGGGTTCCTGGGGAGAGACAGGGTGCCCTGCTGTGTGCTGCTTCAGGTGTGGGGGTGCCAGTGGCCAGGCTGGGGGGTCCGGCGGCCGGAGGGGGAGGCAGGGAAGCGAGGGAAGGAAGAGGGTGGAGGGCGGGGGCGAGCCAGGACCTGCGTCCCGCCCCGTTTCCTGTTTGTCCCTTTGGGGGCCAGCACCTCCCAGGAGCTCCTCCAGCCATGGGTCCCTCTCCCTGGCTGCCCGGCCTGCCCCTCCCAGGTGGGGCTCAGGACCCCTGCGGGGGTCTCCACAGGTCCAGCGTCCATGCACCCATGGACAACAGAGACGTGTGTGCCCGGGACGTGTCCTGGAGCCCCTCCCAGCCCCCCACCAACGCCTGCCCCCGCGTCCTGACACACGGGGCTTGGCTGCCCCCCGGGTACGTGCAGAGGGCTCTGACCTCGGGTGATTCAGGGGAGCCCTGTGCTGTCGCAACGGGGGTGCTCCTGGAGTGGGGTGGGAGGGGCCAGGACGAAGCCAGGAGCTCCACCCAGGGCTCCCCCGTGGGCGCAGGGGCCAGCACTCTGGCTGTCGCCATCAACAGGGGGCTGGATAGGAAGCGGAGCAGCCGGGACTGGAACCAGCGCCCAGCACACGGGCGCCATGACGGGGCCCAGGGGACACACAGGGAGGAGGCTAGGAGGATGTGGCCCCCGGGCCAGGGCTGCGGCCGTGACCTCAAACGTGGCCCAGGCGATGCTCGTGTGCAGCCCCCCCCCCAAGCTCACAAGCCTACACACAGCACGCGTGTGCACACGCGCGTCTGGCCAGCACCCGCCCACGTCCTCGCAGTGTGGCTGTACCCTGGTCGAGGCAGAGGCCCCACTGCCCTGACTCCTGCACGCAGACCCCCAGGGGACCACCACGGCAGGGAGGGGAGGGGAGAACACAGGAGGGAGGGGTCACTCCTGGGCTGGGCCAGCAGCACTGACCACTCCCTCACACACACACCACCAACGGCCCCAGGGTGGAGGAGGCCCCTGTGGCCTGGGGGGAGGGGCAGCAAGTGCGTGGAGGCCGCTGCTTTGGAGTGGAAGGCGTTCACCAGTATAGGGATGCGCGATTCTGGGATGGTGGGCGGGGCGGCAGCCGAGGGGCCGGGGCTCCCCATCTTGGAAGTCAGGGTTTGCAGAAGCTGCAGGAGGCGCCCCCTTCCTGGTCCCCCGCGGCCACCCCTAGGGCTCCTCCGCAGCCAGGCTCCCAGGCCGCGGGCAGCTGAGCCAGATTCGGGGAACCGGGAGTGGGAGCCATGGCAGGTGCAGAGCGAGGCGTCGCTGAGAGAGGGAGCGGATCCAGCACCTTGCCGACGGGCCGGGGGCACGGCCAGAAAGGGGGCCATATGGCAGGAGCCGGCTCAGAGCCAAGGTCCTGCCGCCGCCGCCAGGGCCAGAAGGCCAGGGGCAGGTGGACGACGGACCCAGCGCGGTGCGCCGCACTGCGCAGGCGCGCGCCAGGAAGTCGGGCACAGCCTGCCCCCAGGACGCGCAGCCGCACTCGACACCTGGGCAGGCCCCGCCCCTCGCAACCCACCCTTCCCGCGCGGGGGCGTGGCCGAGGCGTGTCCTGCGTCGGGGGGCGGGACCTGGCCGAGGGGTCGGGCCTATAAAAGCGGCGGCGGCGGCGGCGCGCCCGGCTCCTCTCGGCGGCGGCGGCCCAGACGGGGGAGTCCCGCGGTGGCGGCGGTGGCGGCGCTGTTCCCCGCGCGGTCCGCGGAGCGGGGTCCGGGCTGCGCGACGTCGGGCGGCGGCGGCGGCGGCGGCACTGCGGCCCCGGCCCGAGCCCGACTCCGGTGAGTGCGGCCCGCGGGCCCCGGGGACCCCGACCCGGGCGCGGGCAGAGGGGCCCGGCGGAGCCCTCGCCGCCCCCAGCAGGCCGGGCGCCGCCGCTCACCGCGTCCCTTTGTCTGCTCCCGCCCTCAGGGTCCGGTCCCCGGCCGCCCCCCCGCCCGCGGGCCGCCCCCCGGGCCCTGCGTCCCCTCCCCCGCCGGCGGGGCCCGGACAGAAGATGGTGCACCGGAAAACAGCCGACCTCCAGCGCTTCCACCGTTCGTTCAAGGTGAGGCCGGGGTCGGCGCCGGTGTGTGTGAGGGGGGGTCCCCAGGCTGCACCCCGGCCCCCGGTGTGGCCAGGGCGTCAGAACCCCAGGGCGGCCCGCGGTGTGTCCGCCCGCGGGGACCCCGGCTCCGTGTGTCCAGCAGGCGCCGGGCGGGCGAGCGCCGTGGGGAGGGGTCTGCAGGGCCTGTGGGTCCCCTCGGTCGGGATCCAGCCGGGCCGCGTGACCCCCGCGAGCCCCGGCCCGGTGGGGAGGGGTCCGCCCTCCGTGCGGCCGGGGGCGGCCTCCCTGGGGTCGCAGCCCCCCTGGCTCCCGCCGCGGGCTGTGCGGTGGGGGGCGCGGTGAGCCCCCGCAGCCCCGCACCCCGGCCCGAGGGCCGCTTCCTGTCGGGGCGGGGAAGTTGGCGGCGGCGCCCCGGCCCGGTCTCACATGAGCGGCTGGGGCGGGGCGGGAGGGCAGGTGCCGGGCAGGGGCCCCGCGGGGCCTGGCCCAGGGGACGCGCTGATGTCAGCGCCCGCCCCGCCCGCGGCCGGGTTATGTAATGGCTCCCCGGCTTCCCGGGACGGGGACCTGTTGCCCGGTGGAGGAGGCGGGACGTGAGTGTGTGAGCATGTGCATGTGTGTGTACATGTGAGTGTGACCGCATTAGTATGTGCGTATATGTGCGTGTGCACGTGAGGGTGACTACATGTTTGTACATGTGAGCGTGAGCGTGCACTTGTGTGTACATGTGAGTACATGTGTGTGCGCACGTGTGCACGTGAGGGTGGTTACATGTGTACATTTATGTGTGAGTGTGTGCAGGTGTGTGCATACGTGTGCACATGTGAGGGTGACTACATGTGTGTACATTTATGTGCGTGCCAGTGTGTAAGGGTGACTGCGTTTGAGTGTATGTGAACGTGGTGTGTGGCAGGCACGTGTGAGAGTCACTGATGGCATGTGTATGTGAGGGTGACTGTAACTGAGTGTGTGGTGTGTGTACATGTGTGTGTGTGCGTGTGTGCGGGTGGAGCTCCAGGGTGGGGGAGCCAGCGTGGAGTGGGCAGAACCTCAGGCCCCACTCAGCCAGTGTCCCCAGGGGCCATCGGGGCTGTGGCCTTGGCGGTCCCGAGGCCCTGGGTGGGCCTGAGACACCTCCTGGCCTGGTCTCTCCCCTCGTGGGGCAGGCGGGAGCCCAGAGGGAGTCAGTGGACAGACCAGGGCGGCTGCGCCTCCCGCCAGGCCCGCCCACACCGCGGGCCGCCACGAAGACTGCCCAGAGCCGAGATGGAGCCGCCTGTGGACGGGGAGCCCTGACCCGGGGCGGCCCTCCTGCCGCCGGGGTTCTCCCTCCCCAGCACCTCCTTCAGGGTGACACGGTGGGGAGCCCCGTGCACGGCGCAGGTCCCAGGCCCCTGGGGACAGGCACAGGCGCTCAGCCAGGCCTGGGGGCCCTGGGAGCGCCCCTGCCTGGGGCAGCCGCGCTGTGTCTCGGCCACGCCAACTGGCCCTGGGGTGGGCAGCCTCAGCCATGGCTGAGCCTTGCCCGAGCCTCGTGTCCCCCACCCCACGGTCCCCTTGCTGTGGCCGGCTTGGGCGGTCTCAGGGTACGGGGAGCCGCAGGTGCCGTGCCAGCCTCCCGCCACTCTGGGGGCCGGGGCCACGGTCACCGTGCCATCCCGCGGGCTCGTCTCCATCCCGTGGCCCAGGCCTGAGCACAGGCGGCCGGCGCCTCTGCCATGGAGCCCTCAGGGTCTCGCCCGCGCCTCCCACTGCGGCCCCTGCAGGACCACCTTGCCCGTCCACCCCACCCCAGTGGCCTGCAGGCCCCCGGGGGTGAGCCTGGCCCCGGTTCACGCAGGGATGCGGTCAGGGGCCGGGGGGGCTTCTGTGTCCTGCCCGCAGGCCTTGGGCTTTGCCCCCGGGGCCGTGGGGCCTGGGCAGCACCTCCTGGCTGGCTCCCGAGCGCCAGCGCCGGTCCCACAAGCCCAGCCAGACCCCGGTGCGCAGGGGTGTGAGGCGCTGTCTGCCGAGTCAGCAGCTGTGTCGGGCTTGGCTGGGGGCTGCCCGCCCCGAGCTGGACGGAGCTGGATGGAGCGGGCGGTCCGGGCAGCCACAGGCACGCGTGGAGGTGTGGACGCGGCCCGGCCCTCGTCAGACCAGGGCTCCCCCAGGTGGGGAGGGAGGGGGGCGCTGAGGGCCATGCCCAGGGTCACCGGCCGTGGGAAAGCAGGCCCGGCCGCCCGGCGAGAGCCCCGCCCGGTGACTCACCCCTCCTACTGCCCGTTCCCTTTGATGTCCCGGCTGCCCGTGGTCAGCCGGCCGTGCAGGCTGCCCCTGTTCTGAGATGAGCAGACCGAGGCCAGAGCCCAGCCCCGGCCCTGGCAGCACCCCAGGCACGGTGGCCACGCGTAGGTCCCAGGCTCGGCCCAGTGTCCCCTCGAGAGCAGAGTCCCCCCAGCGTGACGCCCGGGGCCAGGGAGCCCCTGGTGCCACCGCTGCCTGGGGTGGGCAGGCCCTGGTCTCAGGGTCCCAGCCTGGCGGGGGGCGGGGCCTGAGTGCGCTGTCCCCCCCCCCCCCCCGCAGGCACAGGACCCTTTGGAGCTGGCCTTGTCCCTAGAGCAGGCCCACCTCGGGGACACGGACCACAGCCCGGAGCTCGAGGCCCGCCCCGGTGAGCGGCGGGGCGGGGGTGGGTGAGAGCGGGGGTCGAGGCCGGGGGCGCCCTGCTGACCCCGGCCCGGCCATCGGCACAGACATGCCCGCCAGCCAGCCCATCGACATCCCGGATGCTAAGAAGAGGGGCAAGAAGAAGAAACGGGGCCGCGCCACCGACAGCTTCTCGGGCAGGTTCGAAGGTGAGCGCGGGTGCGTGTGTGAGTGTGCGCAGGGGGTGTGTGTGTGTGTTCGCATGTGTGCCGGGAGTGTGAGTGTGAGTGTGCATGGGGTGTGTGTGCACAGGGGGTGTGTGTGCACAGGGTGTGTGTGCACAGGGTGTGTGCGCGTGTGCTGGGTGTGCACTGGGGGCCCAGGCCCTCACGGCGCCCGCTGCCCCCAGATGTCTACCAGCTGCAGAAGGACATGCTGGGTGTGTGTGAGTGCACAGGGTGTGTGCGCTCTGTGTGTGTGCACGGGGTGTGTGTGCGTGTGCCGGGTGTGCACTGGGGGCCCAGGCCCTCACGGCGCCCGCTGCCCCAGATGTCTACCAGCTGCAGGAGGATGTGCTGGGGGAAGGCGCCCATGCCCGCGTGCAGACTTGCGTCAACCTCATCACCAACCAGGAGTACGCGGTCAAGGTGAGGGCTGGGGCCCCTCCCACCCCTGCCCAGGCGGCCAGGGCTGGGCCTGCCAGAGCTGGGGCTTGGGTCGGAGGCCACGCAGGCCGGCTGGCCCCAGGGTGAGCCCGGCAGAGGGGACATCACGGGCAGCAGACCCAGCCTGGGCTCACTCCTGCCCACCCAGACCCTGGCCCGCCCCGTGACTGAGACCTCCTGCACTCCCCCACGCGGCCACGGCCGGCTCCCAGGCTCCCTGGGAAGCAGCACCAGGTGCTCCCTGGCACGAGGCCGGGCGTGGCCTCGGCAGGCCCCCCCCCCCCCGCCCCGGGTAGGAAGGCGTGGTCCCGGCCCTGCGCAGGGGTGGGTGTGGGGCCAGCGTCCTCCTGACCAGTGGCCTTGCTCTGTCCGTGTGGCACGGGTAGGGTAACTGGGGCTCCTGGAAGCTCCTGGCCGCCTCTTGGGAGGTGGCACCGAGGCTGGTGCGGCTTGGGGGCTCAGACCCCAGCTGGGACCCCAGAAGACTCCCACCAGCGGGGAGGGACCCTGCTGTGTCCCCAGGGGCTGGCTGGGCTCCGGGGAGCCCTGTGGGCCTGGCTCACGGCCGAGGCCGCCTCTGCCCTTCCTGGCACAGGTGTGTTTGTCACGGAACAGAACAGAGCGCCGGGCAGGGTGCCCTGGGCACGAGTGGCCGCCCAGCCCAGCCAGGACGGGCTGGAATGTGCAGCCTGGGAAGCCAACCCCAGCGCGGCCTGGGAGTCAGCAGGCGCCTGCCCGGCGCTGTGGCCCGGGGCGGGACGGGGCCACGGAGACCAAGGCTGGCTTCCCGGGGTGGCCAGGCAGCTCTCAGGGTCAGCCCCCAGGGGTGGGGGACGGCGGCTGCCCGGGCTGGCACAGAGCCAGGGGGCAGGGCGGGGGCAGCAGCCGCAGGGCCAGAGCGAGCGGCCGGGCTGGCCGCCAGGTGCCACGAGGCCTCCGGTTCCTGGGTCACGTGGGGCAGAGCCGTGGCTGCTCCCGGCTGAGCCACCTGACTGCGGGGGGGGGGGGGGTGGCACAGAAGCCTCTGGACCTGTGGAGGGGTGGGCGCTCCTGCCGACGCCGCAGTTCTGGCCTCCAGCAAGCCTCGCGCCCCCTCGACCGCACTGCCGAATGGAGGGCAAAGGTTGCGCTGAGTCTCCGGCTGGGCCCCGGGCAGCCCGCTGACCGCCACTGCCCCCCGCTGACTGCCAGTGCCCCGCTGACCGCCACTGCCCCCCGCTGACCGCCACTGTCCCCCCAGGGCCGCCAGTGTCCCCCCGCTGACCAGTGTCCCCTGCCCATGCAGATCATTGAGAAGCAGCCGGGCCACATCCGGAGCCGGGTCTTCCGGGAGGTGGAGATGCTGTACCAGTGCCAGGGACACAGGTAGGGGGCGCCTCACCCCCAGGGACACAGGGTGCTTGCCCCAGCCCCCCAGGGACACAGGTAGGGGGCGCCTCCCCCCCAGGGACACAGGTAGGGGGCGCCCCCCCCCAGGGATACAGGTAGGGTGCTTGCCCCAGCCCCCCAGGGACACAGGGTGCTTGCCCCAGCCCCCCAGGGACACAGGTAGGGGGCACCTCCCCCCCAGGGACACAGGTAGTGGGCGCCTCCCCTCCAGGGATACAGGGGGTGCGCCTCCCCCCCAGGGACACAGGTAGGGTGCTTGCCCCAGCCCCCCAGGGACACAGGGGGGCGCCTCCCCCCCGGGGACACAGGTAGGCGCCCCCAGGCGGCACAGTGGGGCCCAGGGCCTCAGGGGCCTCAACTCCTCCCCCAGGAATGTTCTGGAGCTGATCGAGTTCTTCGAGGAAGAGGACCGCTTCTACCTGGTGTTTGAGAAGATGAGGGGCGGTAGGCGGGGCCGGCCGGGCTGGGCCGGGCCGGGCGGGGCGGAGGCGGGCGCGGGGCGCTGACCGCCATGTCCCACAGGCTCTATCCTGAACCACATCCACCAGCGGCGGCACTTCAACGAGCTGGAGGCCAGCGTGGTGGTGCAGGACGTGGCCAGCGCCCTGGACTTCCTGCATAACAAAGGTGCGCGCTCGGCTGTCCCGGCCCCGCCCTGCCCACCGGGTGTCACCGCTGCACCCCTGACCCTGCCCTCTGCCCGCCCCCAGGCATCGCCCACAGGGACCTGAAGCCCGAGAACATCCTGTGTGAGCACCCCGACCAGGTGAGCCGGCCGCAGGGCAGGTGGGCAGCGCGGGCCGCGGGGCCCCCCGGGCCGCTCACCGCCCCCCCTGCCCGCCCGCCAGGTGTCCCCCGTGAAGATCTGCGACTTCGACCTGGGCAGCGGCATCAAACTGAACGGGGACTGCTCGCCCATCTCCACCCCGGAGCTGCTCACCCCGGTGAGGGCCCGCGGGGCGGGGGCTCCGGGGCCAAGGGGACCTGTGGTTGCGCAACCCTCAGGTGCCGCGGTCCTGCCGCTCTGGCCTCGGAGCTGGGGCTTCTGCTTAGCAACAGCGGCTGATTGGCTGGGCGGGGCGAGGCGGGGCGGGGCGGGCTGCAGCCCCAGACGCTGAGCGGTCAGGCGCGGGGAGGGGCGGGACCACGGGCAGCACCTGCCGATTGGGCGGGGCCGAGCGGGCTTGCAACAGCAGCTGCTGATTGGTCGGGCGGAGCAGAGGGGGCGGGGCGGGGCGGGGCAGGTCCGTGGCACCTGCTGACGAGGCGGGGCGCTGCCGGCTTCCAACTCTGGTTGGCGGGGCGGCACGGAAGCCACTGACCCCGCCCGCCCGCGCTTGCGCAGTGCGGCTCTGCAGAGTACATGGCCCCGGAGGTGGTGGAGGCGTTCAGCGAGGAAGCCAGCATCTATGACAAGCGCTGTGACCTGTGGAGCCTGGGCGTCATCCTCTACATCCTGCTCAGCGGCTACCCGCCCTTCGTGGGCCGCTGCGGCAGCGACTGCGGCTGGGACCGCGGCGAGGCCTGCCCGGCCTGCCAGGTGCGCGGGGGCGGGGCTGGGGGCGGGGCGGGCGGAGTGGGCGGGGCGGGGGCGGGGCAGTGTTCGTGCCGGTGTGCTGGGGGCGGGGCAGGGTTCCTCCTGTGCAGCCTGCCCTGCCTGCCAGGTGCGCGGGGGCGGGGCGGGGGCGGAGTGCGCTGTGCAGGGCTGGGGGCGGGGCAGGGATCCGACTCGCGCCCCCCGCCCGCCCGGCCACTCAGCCCAGCCCTCTGCGCCCCCAGAACATGCTGTTCGAGAGCATCCAGCAGGGCAAGTACGAGTTCCCCGACAAGGACTGGGCGCACATCTCCCTCGCCGCCAAAGACCTCATCTCCAAGCTGCTGGTGCGGGACGCCAAGCAGCGGCTGAGCGCCGCGCAGGTCCTGCAGCACCCCTGGGTGCAGGGGGTGAGGACCCGGGCCCGCGGGGCGGGGCGGGGCGGGGTGGGGGCTGTGTGTCCTGCAGCCGCTGTCGCAACCTGGCCTGGAGATGGGGCGCAGGTGGGGCGGGGCGGGGGCTAGGCCTGGCCCTGGGGGGGGGCAGGTATGGGCGGGGCAGGTCTCAGCCTGGCCCTGGGGGGGGCAGGTGGGGGCGGGGCGGGGGCTAGGCCTGGCCCTGGGACCCCAGGTGACCCCGCGGCCCGCTGTCGAGCCCCTCCCGTCGTCTCCTTGCAGTGCGCCCCCGAGAACACCCTGCCCACGCCCATGGTCCTGCAGAGGTGAGAGCCGCTCTGGGAGGGGGCGGGGCCTGGGGCGGGGGCGGGGCCTCCGCCGGACCCTCCCTGAGCGCCTGCCCCGCCCCCGCAGGAACAGCTGTGCCAAAGACCTCACGTCGTTCGCGGCCGAGGCCATGGCCGTGAACCGGCAGCTGGCCCAGCGCGAGGACGCGGCCGAGGCGGCCCCGCCCGTGGTCATCCGAGCTACCTCACGCTGCCTGCCGCTGTCGCCGCCCTCCGAGTCCCAGCTGGCCCAGCGGCGGCAGCGCGCCAGCCCGGCGGCCGGCGCCGTGGTGCTGGTGGGCGAGCGCGGCTGAGCGGGCTGCGGCCCGGCTGTGTGTGTGTATAGGTGTTTGCTGTTGGGTTTTCCCCTTTTTTCCGTTTCTCCCCGCCTCGCACCCCAACGTTTTTCCCCCTTTCAACGGTGTCAAAGCCACGCCGCCGCCGGCGAGAGCGAGGGCGCCTACTGTGAAGCCCGGACCCCCGGCCGCCCCTCCCCCAGGTGGACGGACAGTGGCCCCTGGGGCCTGGCCCGCCCCGCTGCCCGCCCTCAGCCCCCGGCCCGCCCTCCCCCAGGTGGACGGACAGTGGCCCCTGGGGCCTGGCCCGCCCCGCTGCCCGCCCTCTGCCCCCGGCCCGCCTGGTCCCGGGGAGAGTTGACAATCCAGGCTTCCTCCGAGGCCCCTGACCTTGACCTTGACCTTAAACTGCAGCTGACCTTGGGGACCCCCCCCCCCCGCCCGGGGCCGGCCCGCGGCGGAGGGGGGGTGGACAGCCGCCTGTCAGCGACACGGGGGCCCGCAGTGCCCCTTCTCAGGGCTCCGTCTGACCGCGGCCACGTCCGGCCCGGGCCCCACGGGCAGCGTCCGCGCTGTCCACCTTCAGGAAAATCGGCCTCGGCCGCCCCGGGAGTGCGGGGGGGGGCCCCCCCAGCCGGGGCAGCCGGCCGCGGACCGCGGTGAAAACTATGCAATCCGAGCTTCCACCCCCCGCTGCGCGTCCGCGGGCCCAGCCGAGTCGGGGTCCGGGTCGGCCGTCGTGTTTAGTTTTTTTTTTTAAAAAAAAACAACAACAAAAAAGCAAAACCAAGAGAACTGGGCTGACTCGGCGTCCCCGTTGTCGGTACCTGAGCGTTGGCGGGGCCTGGCCGGCGGGGGCCCGCGGAACCGGGCCGAGGGGCGGCCGAGGGGCGGACGCCCGGCACCGCGGGGACCGAGCACTTTACCGCGCGGCTTTTGTATCCGTTTTGTACGCATTTAATAAAAGTCAACGCAAACCTGCGGGGCCCTGGTGGCTGAGCCCCGACCTTCGGTGAGAGCACCCGGGTTGTACCCGGACCCCCAGCACCCCGAAGTGTGCCGCCGTCACCTGGCAGAGCTCTGGTGGGCCCCACCTAGGGCTGGCACTGCTCCCCCCAGCCAAGTTTAGGTGCAGCCTCCCTGGGCCCCAGCCCCGCCGCTCACACGGAGTCCAGGTGCCCCCCCCCCCCAGTTCTGGGCCAGCCTCAGTTGCCTCACCTGTAGGATGGGCATGTGGGACCAGAAGTTCCTGCCACGGGGAGGGGCATGTTCCAAACTGCTCTGTACCTGGGACCCCGGGGGGGTGGGGGGCTTCACCGCTCCCTGGCCATGCCCTGTGGAGGCTGGGGTCTCCGGGGCTCCCCGTCCCTGTGGTTCTGTGGGTTGGAGGAATCCTACAGCCAGAGACACCTGGGAAGCAGGTCCAGAGAGGCCATCCGTGCCCCTGGACAGGTCATGGGGGCCAGCAGCACACGGGGGCGGGGGGCCGCCCACCTCAGTTACCTGTCAGAGAACAGTTGGCCTGAGCGGGTGTGGACAGCAGTGCCCAGGAACCCAGGTCACCTGGCTCACGGCCCCCTGCCCCGTTGTCCAGCCGGGCCTCGCCCTGGCCCTGCCGGGCCACCACAGCACTGGGCAGGCTCGCGTGCCAGCCCCTCACCCCAGCCTGGAGCAGCTGCCCCGGCCTGGCTGTGGAGACCCCTGCCTTTGGCTGAGCGTCCACCCTGCGCGTGGCCAAGGAGACCCGCGGTTCCTTCACCCGCGAGCGTGAGCGCAGCACCGGCTCCTGCCGGCCCCAGGGCTCTGCCCCAGCTGGCGTGTGCGTGCCCGTGTGTGCATGTGCGTGTGCAAGGTGACACGGGGGAGCCGCAGGCCCGAGCGGCGCGTCCCAGGTGGCAGCAGGCCTGGCCGCTGACCGCTCCGTGGCCCCTGCTGCGTGCCAGGGACAGTCTGTCCTCCAAGCAGCGGCTCTGCGCTTTATTTCTGCGGTTTCCTGTCCGATCCCGCCCTCCCCACACCTCACTTCTCCGGCAGGAAAATCCCGGAGCGGGTGGGGCCCGGGCCGGATCTCAGCCCCACCCCTGGGCAGCCGGTGTGAGATGAGGGCCGTGCTGGGCCTGCGTGCCCAGAGCCCAGAACGGGTGAGGGGAGCCCTTTGCCACCTTCTGAGCCCAGATGGATTTTATTTAAAAGCTACAAGGAGAGACTTCGACCCAGAAGGCCAGGCCGCGTCCAGGACAGAGGCCGCGGGGTCGCCAGGGGCTGGGCTGACCGCTCCCGGGGCTGGGGGTGACGGGTCGTTCTACAGTGTGGTGACCGTGCCCCGACCTCGTGAATGTGCTAAAGGCCATCGATGCTCCCTTTGCCACCTGCACTGACCCTGACGGAGATCAGAGGGGCGGACAGAGGGCAGGCGGGGGTGGGGCAGGGAGCCCCCCCAGGCCACCAGCTGGCGGGCGGCGGCTTCACCCCCAGCCACCCCGCTCCTGCTTTGTGGCTTTGAGGTGACTTTTCCCCCAGCCCCCTCCCCACTGAAACTCAACTTCTCCACGTGGAATTAGGGCAACAACAGCCAAGCCCGGCCCTGCCTCAGTTTCCCTCTGGATATGGCTGACGCCTTGGACAATGACAGCGGGCAGCAGGGTTCCCAGGGGTCTCGCCTGAAGACCCCTGGCGGGGGAATGCCTGACCTGGGCGAGGAGGGTCCCCAGTGCCGTCGGATTCACAGACAGCTGGGGGGGGGGGGTGTCCCGCGGCCAGCGTGTTACCTGCACGCCGAAAGCGTCACCCCTCAGGTGCACAGGCTTGGCCAGTCCTGCCCTGGGGGCAGCGGCGGCCCCATGCTGCAGCCCTGCCCCCTGGGGTGGAGACCCAGCTCCTGACCCCTCCCAATGGAGCTGGCACCGGGGGAGGGGGAGGGGGGAGGCAGGCGCTGGGCCCGAATGCGGCTCCGTGGCAGGCCAGGGCGGCCAGCAGCTGAGGAAGTGACCTTCCCAGGAACTGCCCGTGCTGGCTGCACCCCCAGGGCCCTGCTGACTCCCAGGCTCCGTCCTGGGCGCACCCGTGCACCCCCGTCTCCTTGTCACACCCGGGAGGCAGCCGTGAGGCCCCTGCGCCATGGGGGAGGCCCAGATGGAGCTCCGGGCTCCTGGCTCCAGCCTGGCCCAGCCCCGGCCACAGCAGCCATTTAGGGAGGGAACCAGCGGACAGATCTCTTTCCCTCTCCAAGTCTTTCAAATAAATAAATCATTAAAAAAAAAAAAAGCATTTCCATCACCTGTTACCCAGTCCTGTTCTAAGCCAGCAGGAGCACCCAGGCAGCATGCAAATGAGGGGCGTGGCCTTAGCGGTAGTATGCAAACGAGGGGGCGTGGACACTGCCGCAGGTGGAGGCGGTCCCACCAGCGATCGGGGGCAAGGATCCGAGGGGTCGCCCATCATTGCGTCCCCGAGAACGGCTGGCTCTGCGCAAGGGCGCTTCCCACGCCCGTGCGTGGCGGGGCAGGGACGCGGGTGCCAGTCCTGGCCGACGCTGAGTGAAGCTGCCCCCCACCCGAGTGGAGAAGCGCCCGTGAGTCCCCCAGCGGCACCGCCCACACACGCGCGGCTCCCGGGGAGCAGGCCAGCGGCGGGGCCGGCGCACCCCGGGGTCCCAGCCCCCCGCTCGTGCGCACCCCGGTCCCAGCTCCCCCTCCCCGCGCTCAAGCGCTCCACTGGTCCCAGCGCCACTCCCAGCTCCAGCCCCCCGCCCTTATAAGCACCCCGGGTCACAGCGCCGCTCAGGACCCTCCCCCGCTCATGCGCACCCTTGTCCCAGCCCCCGCGCTCATGCGCACCCCGGGGGGGCAGCGGTGACCTATGAGCGCCCTGCACCCCTCCCCCCCCAACCCAGCCCGGCCCAGCCCTGGCTGTTGGCATCTGGGGAGTGGACCCGCAGAGGGAAGACCCCTCTCTGTCACTCGCCTCTCAAATAAATAAAGCAAAGCCTTAAAAATAAAAATATGAAGAGTGGGCAAGACTGGGGGGACTGCGGGGCAGAATGAAGGTGTGGCGGGGGAGGGGCCGGCCCGATGCGCCGCGTGGGAGGCGCTCCAGGAGCCCCACCTTAGGCTCTCCTAGCTCGGAACTGCGCGCGCGGTCCGTGTTTTGGGGTCCCCTAGACCCGCAGTCCTGGGTCACCGGAGTGTCCACTGCTGGCGCCTGGCGACCTGGAGGGTCCTCGTCTGTGTAGGCGTCCCCTGCGCTGGGCAGTCGGACACGGATCCAGGATCCAGGGCCTGACCCGGAGTCGGGGTACGGAGCGTAGGGCAGGGGTCGCGGGTCCGAGGCGAGGGGCTCACCGTCTGCGGTCTGGGGCTCAGGAGTCAAGACCTGGGTTAGGGGTTCGGGTCCAGTGTGTGATGCTGGCTCTGGGGTCCGGGGCTCAGAACCGAAGCCCCCTCTCCACAACCCGCCCCGCCCCCCCCTCAACTCTCCATTCCCGGGGCACCCCTGGCCCCGCCCCGGCCCCGCCTCCTGCCCCTCCCATCGGCTCCGCCCAAGGCCCGCCCATCAGGCTCCGCCCCGTCCCTACTCCCACTTCCTGTGCAGCCCCTGGCCCCGCCCCGGCCCCGCCCTTCCCACCAAGCTCCGCCTAAGGCCCGCCCATCAGGCTCCGCCCCGTCCCGACTCCCACTTCCCGCGAAGCCTCCCAGGCCCCGCCCCCGGCCCGCCTCCTGTCCCCGCCCTCCCGCCTCCATCGGCCCCGCCCCAGGCTCCTCCCCAGGACCGCCCGCCGGGCTCCGCCCCGTCCCGACTCCCACTTCCTGTGCAGGCACCCTGGCCCCGCCCCGGCCCCGCCTCCTGTTCCCCTCTCATCGGCCCCGCCCACCAGGCTCCGCCCGAGGCCCGCCCATCAGGCTCCGCCCCTTCCCGACTCCCACTTCCCGTGAAGCCTCCCAGGCCCCGCCCCCGGCCCTCCTCCTGTCCCCGCCCTCCCGCCTCCATGGCCCCGCCCCAGGCTCCTCCCCAGGACCGCCCGCCGGGCCCCGCCCCGGCCCCAGACTCCCACTTCCCGTGCAGCCTCCCTGGCCCCGCCCCGGCCCCGCCTCCTGTCCCCTCCCATCGGCCCCGCCCCAGGCTCCTCCCCAGGACCGCCCGCCGGGCTCCGCCCCGTCCCGACTCCCACTTCCCGTGCAGCCTCCCTGGCCCCGCCCCGGCCCCGCCTCCTGTCCCCTCCCATCGGCCCCGCCCCAGGCTCCTCCCCAGGACCGCCCGCCGGGCCCCGCCCCGGCCCCAGACTCCCACTTCCCGTGCAGCCTCCCTGGCCCCGCCCCCGGCCCGCCTCCTGTTCCCGCCCTCCCGCCTCCATGGCCCCGCCCCAGGCTCCTCCCCAGGACCGCCCGCCGGGCCCCGCCCCGGCCCCAGACTCCCACTTCCCGTGCAGCCTCCCTGGCCCCGCCCCCGGCCCGCCTCCTGTTCCCGCCCTCCCGCCTCCCATCGGCCCCTCGCGGCCCCGCCCACCAGGCCCCGCCCCCGCGCCGCAGCGACAAGATGGCGGCGGGAGGCAGCGGCGGGCGCGCGTCGTGCCCGCCGGGGGTCGGCCCGGGCGCGGGGGGCGCCCCGGGGCCCAGCGCCAACGCCGCCGCGCCTGCCCCGGGCAACGCGGCCGCCGCTGCCGCTGCCGCCGCCGCCGCCGCTGCCGCCGCCGCCGCCGCCGCCGCCTCCTCGCCCGGGTCGGCCCCCGCCGCCGCCGCCGCCGCGCCGGGCCCCGGGGCGGACGCGCAGGCCGCGGGCGCCGAGCGCGAGGAGGCGGCGGGGGCGCTGCTGCGCGAGCCCGCGTACAACTGGCAGGCGTCGAAGCCCACGGTGCAGGAGCGCTTCGCCTTCCTCTTCAACAACGAGGTGCTGTGCGACGTGCACTTCCTGGTGGGCAAGGGGCTCGGCGCGCAGCGCGTCCCGGCGCACAGGTGGGCGCGCGGCCCCCGCCGCAGGCTCCCCTCCCCGTCGCGAGGCCGCCTTCCGGAAGAGCGGGGGGCGGCGGCTGGGGAGCAGACCCCCTCCTGGGGCTCCCGCGGTGGGCCAGGGTTGGGGGCGCGGGGTCCTCCCGGGTGCGCACACCCCCCCCTCCCGGGTTCCCCCGGTTCTGGGCAAGGCTGTCCCCCCCCGGTGCGTTCCTCCCCGTGTCAGGGTCCTCGGGGCCCCCGGCCTGCCGTGCGTCGGGTCTCCGCGCTCTGCTCTGTCATCCTAGGAGCGGGCCGGCCCCCCGGCGGGGTCCAGCCGGGGTCGGATCTCTGGGGTGGGGGGCGCTGCTGGGGCCCCGGACTGACCTTGGCTTGGGGGCGGAGTGTGCCCCGTGGACTTGGCCATCAGAGGGAGGGGGACCACGGAGGGGACAGGTGTTTCGGCCGCTCTTCTGAGAGCAGTGGAGGGGGCCTGGGGTCCGGGCGCGGCCGCGTGAGCAGGCGGGAGCCACAGAAGTGAGGGGCGCCGTGGCCTGGCCCCGGGGGCTTTGAGGTGCAGGGGGAGCCCCTGGGGGGGTCCGGGGCGGCCGCAGAGCTGGGATGCGCGGGTCCCGGCTTCCATGGAGCCGCCGCCAAGGTCTCGGGTGTGTGGCTGAGCGTCCCCGTGGGGACAGGTGCAGGAGTAGCGGGCAGAGGTGCGGGGCCCAGCCTGCCGTGCCTCAGTTTCCACGCCTGTGCAATGGGTCACTCAGTGCGTCCCTCCCCAGTCTGCTGGGACCCCCTAGCCCAACACAGGGGTCCTGGGCTCTCCGCTCGCCACAGGGTGGGCTGGGCCGCGCTACTCCCTGGGAACACAGGACAAGGGACAGCCCCCGAGGTGCACCGGGTGTGGGGGGCGGCCCTGCCCTCCGGCCCCCCACACCCCCGCGTCCACACCCGAGGGTCCACTGGGTGCAGCTGGCACCGTTTGCAGGTGGGGCAGCGGCGCCCCCCTGTGGCAGCGTCCGGGGGGGGGGCTGGGGGCAGCGGAGAAGCCCCCCCCGCTGGTGCCCCCGGACCCCAGAGAGGCGGGAAGGGCACGGCCCTGCCCACGCCGCCCCTGGTAGCAGTGACCGGAGTCCTGGCGGGGGTCCTGGGCCCTGGGCGAGGGTGCTGGGTCGGGATCAGGCCCTGAGCGCCGGTGCGGGGGAGGCGGGGCCGGGGCCACCACACACAGGTGGGCCTGTGGGCACCAGGCCTGGGCGGAGCCTGGGGCAGGGTCTCGGCCCTCACCTGTGGCTTGTGGGTCCCGGTGGGGCGGTCCCAGATACCTGAGAGCCGCGGGCAGCTCCTCCTTCCCCTGGACTGGGCGGCGGTGCCGCCACTCACCCCTGCGTGTGCAGCCCCCTCCGCGTCTCCCTGGTTCTGTGCAGCCACCAGCAAAGGCGCGTGCTTTTGTTCCAATAAAACTTTATTTGTGAAGGCCAGCAGGCCAAGCCGCCATCTGCAAGGCCAGCATCCCGGGTGGGCGCCGGTTCGAGTCCCGGCTGCTCCGCTTCTAATCCGGCTTCTTGCCGGTGGGCCTGGGAGGCAGCAGATGAGGGCCCAAGTGCTCGGGCCCCTGGGGAGTCCCGGACGGAGCCCCTGGCTGCAGCCTGGCCCAGCCCCAGCTGCTGCGGGCATTTGGGAGTGACCCAGAGTGGACGCTAGATCATTCTCTGGTCCTGCAACTCGGGCTGGCCGGTGTGCTGGGGGCGGCTGGCGCTCCCCGGGGTCTCGCCGTGCTCAGGGCCGTGCGGTGTGTGAGTGCCCCTGCGCCTTGCGTGTGCATTGCTGGTCTTTTCCTGGAGGCAGACACGGCTCCCGCCCGCCCACCCGGCGTTCGCTCCCCTGCTGCTGGGGCAGGGGGCTGGGGGCTCAGCGTTGGTGGGCAGCTGGGGTCAGGAGCGGGCGTGGGGCCCACCGCGCCCGGCCCTGGCTGCCTGGTGCCGTGGCCGTGGCCGTGGCCGCTCCCCCAGTCGTTTCTGGAGGCTGGGGGTGTCTGCGGCCCGCTGCCACAGTGTGTGTTTTACTCACTCAGACTTGGTTCATTTGCTTGGAAGGCGGGCGGGTCGTTTGGGTTCCGATCTCCGTGGCCGCGGGGCCTGTCGGGGCCGCTGCTGACTAGGGTCTGGCCGGCAGGCGGCCGTCCGCGGTGAGGGCGGCGAGACCGTGCTGGTCACCGCACACTTTGAACCCGGTGGCCCCCGGCACCCACACCTCTCGCCGCTCCGCCGCCCCTCCCTCCCCGCTCCGGCCGGGGCTCCCAGGCGGGTACAGGGGCCCAGCACCTGGCCACCACTGCTGCCCCCCCAGGCCGGGCAGGGAGCTGGGGGGAGAGCGGCCGGGATGCTGGTGCCTAGCTGGAGGCTTAGCCCGCTGCGCCAGCCCGCAAGTAAATCGGCCTTGACAAAAATAGAGGGGCCGGCGCAGGGGCCGTGTCCCATGTGGTGCCGGTTCGAGTCCCGGCTGCTCCACTTCCCAGCCAGCTCTCTGCTGTGGCCTGGGAGAGCAGTGGACGATGGCCCTAGTGCTGGGACCCCTGCACCCGCGTGGGAGACCCGGATGGAGCTCCTGGCTCCTGGCTCCGGATCAGCCCAGCTCTGGAGAGTGAACCAGTGGCTGGAAGACCCCCCCCCCCTAACTTTTTCAAATAAATAAAAGAAATACTCAAAAGTAGAAAAGCAGGCTCTCGCTGAGGTGGCCGGGCCTCCCCACGCGGGGGCGGGGTGCTCTGGGCACCTGTGACCGACACCGTGGGCCGCCCCCGCCTGCATGGAAACGGCTGGGCGTGACGAGGAGGCTCGTGGGGTCCTCAGACGGGCGTGTCCGCGAGGGCCTGAAGAGCCCTGTGTGCGTGGGTTTCCACCTGCACACGCGTGTCCACACGCCGGGGTGCTCAGGGCTCTCCGCGTTGCTCACCGCACAGAGCCGCCCCGCCCCTGCCGGCCGGCGCCCTCCCCCGGGTCCCTGGAGCGGTGGGAGCCCGGCTCTGCGGGTGGCCGGGCAGTGCCCTCGCTGCGGGTCTTTGAGGTGAAGACCCCAAAGACCTGGCGCCTTGGCTTTGCTGTTGTGTTGTTTATTTGAAAGACACAGGTACAGAGGGAGAGGGAGAGGGGGTCTTCCAGCCGCTGGTTCGCTCCCCAAACGGCTGCAACGGCCGGGCTGAAGCCAGGAGCTCCGTGTGGGTCTCCCATGGGGTGCAAGGGCCCAAGCCTTGGGCCATCGTCCACTGCTCTCCCGGGCCACAGCAGGGAGCTGGACAGGAAGTGGAGCAGCTGGGACTCGAACCGGCGCCCACATGGGATGCAGGCCCTGCAGGCAACATTTACCTGCTGTACCACAGTCACCCCCACCGTCACCTCTTGGGCCGTCGCTCCCTCCACGCGACTCCGGCTGCTCCCTGCACCTCCGCCCGGGGAGTCCGTCAGGGCGAGGGTGGGTGGGCGGCCGGGGCCGGGTCTCCCTGGCCTCCATCCTCTGCCTTCCGGGGTGCTCGGCGGGGCACCCGCTGGGCTGGCGGAGGCTGAGGGCGTCCGTCTCCCTCAGGTTCGTGCTGGCCGTGGGCAGCGCCGTCTTTGACGCCATGTTCAACGGGGGCATGGCCACCACGTCCACGGAGATCGAGCTGCCGGACGTGGAGCCCGCCGCCTTCCTGGCGCTGCTCAAGTGAGGCCTGGTGGTTTGGGGGGGGGGGGGGTCCACCGGCCACGCCCAGATGGCCGCAGCGGCGGGGGCGGGCCAGGCTGAAGCCAGGAGTGTCCTCTGGGTCACCCACGCGGGTGCAGGGACCTGAGGACCTGGGCCGTCCTCCGCTGCTCTCCCAGGCCACAGCAGGGAGCTGGGTGGGAGCTGGAGCAGCCGGGACTCGAACCGGCGCCCTGCGGGATGAGCGGCTCTGCCTCCTGGTTTCTTAGTTGACCCCAGGTGCACCCACAGAGTGGAGCAGGGCGGTGGCCGGTGCTGGGCTTGCCTTGGGCGGGGCGCGCCTTTTCCTGGGGGTTGGGGGGAGCCCAGCCCACGGACACATTCTAGAAGGTTCCTGGGGAAGTCGCGGCTGGGGGTGGGGTGCTGGCTCCCCGGGCCGGGCCGGCGCCTCAGAGCCCTGCGCCCACCATCAGGTTCCTGTACTCGGATGAGGTGCAGATCGGGCCCGAGACGGTCATGACCACGCTGTACACGGCCAAGAAGTACGCGGTGCCGGCGCTGGAGGCCCACTGCGTGGACTTCCTCAAGAAGAACCTGCGGGCCGACAACGCCTTCATGCTGCTCACGCAGGTGCGCGGGGCGGGCGCGGGGCGGGCGCGCGGCGGGCGCGGCGCGGAGCGGGGCTGGACCGGGCGGCCTTGCTGTCCCCAGGCCCGCCTGTTCGACGAGCCGCAGCTGGCCAGCCTGTGTCTGGAGAGCATCGACAAGCACACGGCCGACGCCATCGCCGCCGAGGGCTTCACGGACATCGACCTGGGTGAGGGGCGGGGCCCGCGGGGCGGGGGCGGGGCCGAGCAGACTGACACGGATGGGGGCGGGGCAGGGAGGGGCCGAGCGGCCGGGCGCGCTCCGGTGACAGCGTGCACCGCGCCCGCAGACACGCTGGTGGCCGTGCTGGAGCGCGACACGCTGGGCATCCGCGAGGTGCGGCTGTTCAGCGCCGCGGTGCGCTGGTCCGAGGCCGAGTGCCAGCGGCAGCAGCTGCCCCTGACGCCCGAGAACAAGCGCGCGGTGCTGGGCGCCGCCCTGGGCCTCATCCGCTTCCCGCTCATGACCATCGAGGAGTTCGCGGCAGGTGCGCGGCGCCGGGCGGTCCCACGCGGGGCGGCCCTGCCGAGGGGGCCCGCGCCCACCCTGCTCCGGCGCATCCGTGGGGCGGGTGTGGGGAGCCCCGTGCGCCCTGTGCCCCGGGCACCGACCCTGCACCCGTGGGTGCCAGGGGCCCTGGGGCCGTTCCCGGCGTCGGGTGCGGGCGCTGGCGCAGCCACGCGGGGCTCAGCTGGCCTGGGCGGGGGTGGGGGTGTGGGCGACTGCCCGCTGAGCGCGTCGCCCGTGCAGGCCCCGCGCAGTCGGGCATCCTGGGCGACCGCGAGGTGGTTAGCCTCTTCCTGCACTTCACCGTGAACCCCAAGCCGCGCGTGGACTTCATCGACCGGCCGCGCTGCTGCCTACGCGGGAAGGAGTGCAGCGTGAGCCGCTTCCAGCAGGTGGAGAGCCGCTGGGGCTACAGCGGCACCAGCGACCGCATCAGGTGCGGCGTGGCCCCCCGCCCCCCGCAGGATCACGCAGCCCTCGCCCCCCCCCCCCCCCGCACGCTCACGCGGCCCCTCCCCCCAGGTTCTCGGTCAACAAGCGCATCTTCGTGGTGGGCTTCGGGCTGTACGGCTCCATCCACGGCCCCACCGACTACCAAGTAAACATCCAGGTGCGCCGGGCCGCCCCGCCCCCGGGGGGAGGCAGGGACCCCGCACGCGGCGCCCCTCACCCCGCCCCTCCCCCAGATCATCCACACGGACAGCAACACCGTCCTGGGCCAGAACGACACCGGCTTCAGCTGCGACGGCTCGGCCGGCACCTTCCGCGTCATGTTCAGGGAGCCGGTGGAGGTGCTGCCCAGCGTCAACTACACGGCCTGCGCCACGCTCAAGGTGCGCCCGCCCCCACCACGGGCCCCGCCCACATACCCGGCCCCGCCCCCACCAACCACGCTCAAGGTGCCGGCTCGCCCCGCCCCCGTACACGGCCCCGCCCCCAGTGCCCCAGCCCCGCCCCCACCAGCCACACTCAAGGGGCGCCCGCCTGCCCCGCTGAGCGCCCCCTGTCCCTCAGGGCCCCGACTCCCACTACGGCACCAAGGGCCTGCGCAAGGTGACCCACGAGTCCCCCAGCACTGGCGCCAAGACCTGCTTCACCTTCTGCTACGCCGCGGGGAACAACAACGGCACCTCGGTGGAGGACGGCCAGATCCCCGAGGTCATCTTCTACACCTAGCGGGCCGAGCCCCCCGGAGTCCCCCAGAGTCCCGGGGTCTTCTATAGCTAGCAGGCCGAGCCCCCCGGAGTCCCCCAGAGTCCCGGGGTCTTCTACAGCTAACGGGCCGAGCCCCCCGGAGCCCCCCAGTCCCCGGGGTCATCTTCTACAGCTAGCGGGGCCGCGGGGCTCTGGGGTCATCTTCTACACCTAGCGGGCCCAGAGCCCCGGGGTCTTCTACACCTAGCTCGGGGCCTCGCCGTGGGGGCCGGCCTCGGCGCCCAGAGCCCCCCGCCGTGGCTGCTGTGGCTGTGGGCGTGGCCGCTGTGGCTGTGGGTGTGGCCGCCCAGGCCGGGGGCGGGGCTGAGGCTTTGGCCAAACCCAGGGCGGCACCCACCTGTACATAGCCTAGCCCCCGCCCCACGACCCCTGCCATGGGAGGCCGCTCACGCGCCCCCAGATGATTTTTTTAAATAAAGGAAGAAACGCACGTGTCTGGAGCCGCATCCCTTCCGTCCGCGCTCAGCCCACGGGCGCAGCCCACGGCCCCACGGGAGGTGTGGCCCCGGGGCCACAGCCACACAGAAGCCACCCCCGAAGAGCGCGGGGGTCCGAGCCGGCACGCACCATCCGCGGGAGACGAGTGGTGGCCAGAAGCCGACACCCCCACCCACGCACACACCCGGGGAGGGGGCACTGGGGTTCCGCCTCTGCCGCCCACGTGGCGCCCTGCTGACGGCCGGGGAGGCGGTGGGCTCCTGGGCTCGGCCCGGCCGCGGATGGGAGAGCCCAGTGGACCTCTGCCTTCACGTCGCTCTTCAAATAGACATTTACACCATTCACGGGTCCATCGCAGTCTGTTCTTGAAGAGTTGTTATTTGAAGGGCAGAGAGAGAGAGAGGTCCTCCATCCGCTGGGTCACTCCCCAATCGGCCACAACGGCCAGGGCTGCGCCGACCAGGAGCTGGGAGCTCCATCCGGGTCCCCCACAAGGGTGCAGGGGCCCAGGGACTTGGGCCATCGTCCACTGCCACAGCAGAGAGCTGGACCGGAAGAGGGGCAACCACATGGATGGCGGCAGTGCAGGCGCCGGCCCCCCAATCTATTTTCACAAACTGCAGGTCCTCCTACATACGGACTTAAACATGTTTTGTGGCAAAATAAAATTTTCATTAAAGAAACTTACATAAAAATGGGAGCTTCTTTGCAGGCTCCCTCCCAAATGCCCACTGGACCGGGCCACGCCGGAGTGGGACGTGGGGGCAGGGCCGCCGGCTGAACGTGACTTTGCCCGGGACGTTCGTGGCCCCGGCGCCCAGGCCTGGGCAGCCAGCGGCGTCCCCTGTCCCCCCACGCTGGGAGTCGGGGTCCCCTGCGCGCTGGGCTGCGTTCCGGGACAAACACCAGCGGTTCCTTTGGGCGGGGGACCCCGACATGACGCTCACCTTGGAGGCCTGGCTACAGCCCAAAGGGAACGGAACCTTCCGGAGCGCCATTCAAACCGCAGGGTCAAGTGCAGGACAGGAGGCCACCGCGGGAGGCGGGGCCGCCACAGCCGAGCTGGGGGGTGGTCGCGGGGGTGGGGGCTGCTGCTCTTCCCGCCCAGCCCCTGCACTGCGCCCGTTGGCCAGCAGCGGTGACCTGAGTGCTGGGCCCTGCACCGGCGCCGGAGACCCGGGTGGAGCTCCCGGCTCCTGGCCCTGCGGCCTGACCCAGCCCCGGCTGCTGCGGGCATTTGGGGAGTGAGCCAGCGGGTGGAAGACTCTCTCTCTCTCTTCCTGCCCCCCTTGTCTGCCCTCTGAACACTCAAGTAAACAAATAAATAATAAACATTTTACAGTAATAGAGGGCGAGGGGCAGAAGGGCGAAACCAGCAGAGAAACGGAGCCCTGCGGAGAGACAGCGGGCGGCGGGGGCGGCGGGGCCCGGCTCCTCGCGCGGGGCGCTGGCGTCGGCGTCCGCAGCAGAGGGCGTGCCAGGGACGGCGGCCGCCAGGGCCCAGGCGCAGCCCCTTGGAGAGAGACGTGCACCCCGTCGCGAGGGCGCCCCGAGGGCCACGGCTCAGCCCGCAGCTCGGCGGGCACACGGCGCCTGAGAAGGCCCAGGGCCCGGCAGAGGAGGGGCCGAGGGGCCAGCTCGCTGGGGCCGGGTGGCCCAGGGAGGCGGAGCAGCCGGGACTTGCACGGGGCGCTCGGGGCTGGGGTGCGGTGTCCCCGAGCCGCCCACCGCACCCTCTGGGAGGCACCCTTGCGGGTGAGGGGCTGGGGGCAGGCCCAGGAAATGTCCCAGACGCGGGACCCGACGCGGGCTCAGGCGACAAGGGCGCCGGCGGGGGCGCGTGTTCGTCCACTCCCGGTCCATGCCCCCAGGACGCCAGGGCTGCCCAAACCCGCAGGAGCCTGCGACCCACACGCGAGCTCGCCCTGCTCTGCGGCAGAGGGCGCCCGTCGGGGGGGGGCGAATCCGCAACAGCTCGGACGACCCTGGCAGCTACGCCCTCTGAGCCGTCTAGGCACAGCCAGGAGGCCACGCACGCGCAAGCCACGCAGCGCACCAGACGAGCTCCGCGCACGTACGCCCGGGCGGCAGGCGGGCACACGGACACGCACGCGCGCCGCTCCACCCCTGCACCCGTGTTACCCGCGGAAGCCTCTGGGCCCCACACCTGTGCACGGCTGGTGTTGGGGAAGTTAGGGATGGCGGCGGCTCAGCGGTGCGAGGGCCCCACAGGGCTCTCTCCGGAAGCAGCCCCGCCCGAACCCTGAAAACTTCCGGGGTGGCCCCAGCACGCCCCCCAGGGCGAGCCCCCGGGGAGAATCCTCTCTGTTCGGAGGGGAACCCTACCTGGCCTGGTACCCCATGAACCCGCTCCACCTTCCCACCTGCGCCCTGGGCCCCGCGCAGGGGGCTCCCCAGTTAGGGGGCGCGTGCCGCCCCCGTCTCCCCGGGGACACCGGCCAGACAGCCGTCGGGGCCCCCGCGTCGGTGGCAGGGACCCGGGGACACCTGCCGTGGCTGCCGCCTCCCAGGGAGCTGGCGGGGGAGGCAGCGCCCGGCGTCACGCGCGGTCTCCGTGTGTTCCGTGGGTCGCGCGGGCCGACGTCGCCCCTTCCTCCCCGGCGGCCGGCGCCCCTGTCCGCGGACCCCTCTCCAAACCACCGCGTCCCACAGCCCGGAAGCGGCTCCTCCGGGCAGGGGCGTGCAGGCGGCGCCCCCGTCCAGGCCACGCCACCCGGGAATGACCAAACGCTAACGCGGGGGTGGTTTTGTTTTTGGTTTTTTTATTTTTTTACAAAAAGCCCCTAAGTTCTATGGCTTCGAGGAAGCATCGGAGCAGGTCACTGCCATTTCTGTACACGTAAAGCGAGACCCAGACTCGGCCGCGCCCCCGCCGGGGCTGTAAGGCCAGTCCCCCGCAGCGGGGCCCCGGGGCCGCCCGCGGGCCGAGCTTTGGTGCAGCATTGTGGGCGGGGGGCGGCGCCCTGGGCTGCGGCCCCGCCCCCGCCGGCCCCTGGGCTGCGGGACCCCCGCCCCCGCCGGCCCCGCCCCGCCGGGCCCGGCCCCTCGAGAAAACGGCTTTGGATCGAGGGATCAAGGCGGACTTTATGCGCGCGGCGCCGGGTCTGAACGCGGGGCGCTCGGGGAGGCCGGGCCGGGCGCAGACGGCCGCGGGCTAACGCGCAGCGGCGACCCCGCGCCCCGCGGCCCCGCTCACGTGCGCCGCTGCGTGGATTTCCGCTTCCGCCTCTTGAAGAAGCAGCAGCACCTGCGGGCGGGGCGCGGGCGGTGGGCGGAGGCGCGGGGCACCGGGCGGGAGGGGGCGCGGGGAGCACCGGGCGGGGGCGGGCGGGGAGCACCGGGGGCGGGGGCACCGGGGGCGGGCGGGGGGGCGCGGGGCCTTACTTGGTGTCGTCGGTCACCTCCACCTCCGCGGGGGCCGTGATGGGGGCGTTGGAGTGACCGGCCGTGGGGTCGTCCGCGTTCAGCTCCCCATTCGTCGAGTTGAGCGCCTGTGGCGGGGGCGGGGGCGGGGGCGTCAGGCGGCGGCGGCGCCCGCGCCCCTCCCCCGGCCCGGCGCCCTGGGCGGCCCTCACCTGGTTTTTGCTGTGCGGCTGCGCCTTGTCCCGCAGCTGCGGCTGGGCGGGCAGGTCCGAGTGCACGGTACCGATGGGCGTGGGCTGCGGGAGCGGCCGCGGTCAGGGCCGGCGCCCCCGCCCTGGCCCCGCCCCAGGCCCGGCCCCCTTCCCCCGCCCAGCAGCGCACCGCCCTCACCTACCGTGGTCTTCCTGCCCGGTCGTAGTCCCGTGGAACACGAAGCCCCGCCCCGGCCCGCCCCCAGCGGCTTCGCCCAGTCGTAGCCCCGCCCCCATACCAGCGGCTTCCCCGCCCCCGCCCCGCCCGCCGGAGCCCCGCCCCCCTACCAGCGGCTTCCCCGCCCCCGCCCCGCCCGCCGGAGCCCCGCCCACCTACCAGCGGCTTCCCCGCCCAGTCGTACTCGTAGTCGAACACGAAGCCGCTGCGGTCGAACAGGTCGGTGAAGAGCTTGCGCAGGTAGTCGTAGTCCGGCTTCTCGAAGAAGTCGAGGCGCCGCACGTAGCGCAGGTACGTGGCCATCTCCTCTGCGGGCAGAGCGGCGGCTCGCGGGGCGGGGCCGGGCGGGCGGGGGGCGCGCGGGGCGGGGCGGGGGCGGGCGGGGAGGGGGCGCGGCGGCCCCCGCCCTCACCTGGGAAGCTCTCGCACAGCACCTCGATGGGCGTGGCGCGCTTGGTGTCGCCGATCTTCTGGTAGCGCTCCTTGAGCGTGTCGGCCTGCGGGCGGCCGGCGGGGTCAGCGCCCGGGGGAGGGGGGGTCCCGGCCCCCGCCCCGCCCCGCAGCCCGGCCCCGCACCTTGAGCCCCTGCCAGGGCAGGCTCCCGCGCAGGAAGTACATGAACATGTGGCCCAGCGCCTCCAGGTCGTCGCGGCGGCTCTGCTCTGCGGGTGGGGGCGGGGCGGGGGTCAGGGAGGCCGCGAGGGTCGCGCCCGCCCCCGCCCCGCGCTCACTTGCCCAGGTGCGTGTTGACGCTCACGGAGCCCCCGCGCCGCGCCGCCCCGCGCTCACCCTTGCCCAGGTGCGTGTTGATGCTCATGTAGCGCGCCGTGCCCGTGAGGCTCTTGTGCTCGCGGTACGGGATGTGCTTCTTGGTCTCGGGGTCGATGTACTCCTTGGCCAGCCCGAAGTCGATGATGTGGATCGCGTGCTGCCGCTTGGAGCCCGGCCGGCCCACCAGGAAGTTCTCCGGCTTCACGTCGCGGTAGATGAGGCTCTTGGTGTGCACGTACTCCATGCGCGAGATCTGCGCGCGGGGGCGCGGCTCAGCCCCAGCGACCCGGCCCCGACCCGGCCCCGCCCCCGCGGTCCGGGCCCCGCCCCCGGCCCCCGCCCCCCGCCCGCCCGCACCAGCTGGATGGCGATCATGAGCACGGTCTTCAGCGTGAACGTGCGGTCGCACAGGTCGAACAGGTCCTCCAGGCTGGGCCCCAGCAGCTCCAGCACCATGGCGTTGTACTTGCCGCACGGCCCGAAGTAGTACACCTGGGGGACACCCTCTGCGGGCAGAGGCGGGGCGTGGCGGGCTGTGCCTGCGGCCCCGCCCCCGGCGGCCCGGCCCGCCCCCGGCCGCCCCCGCCCGCCTACCTGCCGTGCTCAGCTGCTTGTAGAAGCGATACTCCAGGTGCAGCTGCGGCGCCCGAGACTTGATGGGCTCCTGGGGACAGGCGCGGGGTTTAGCAGCGGCCCCGGGCCCGGCCTGAAGCTTGCAGTGGGCTGGGGGGGGGGCGCACTCACCAGTTTGATGGCCACGTACTCGTTCGTGTACAGATTCTTCCCTGCGGGGACAGAGGCGCGGTCAGGGCAGCAGGCCCCGCCCGTCCCCAGGCGGACCGGCGGGAGCCACCAGCGACCCCGCCCTGGGTCGGAGGCCCGACAGGACAGCTGCGCACACCTGCCCAGGCCCTCGCAGGTCAGGGCAGAGCCTGGGCCAAGTCCTGAGCCGCTCGGCCACTGCGGTGCGGCCTCGCTCCAGTCCAGGGCGTGTCCCCCCGCCCGCCCCGGGCGACCTAAGGCCCAGGCCGGCCAGCTCCTGGTGCGTAAGAGCCAGTGCGTCTTCACGCGGCTTTGCGCCATGGCAACCCCGCCCCGACCCAGCTCCCGTGGGCTCCCCGAGGCCACCTCCCATCACAGCCCACGGCGCGGGGCCCCGGTCCCGGAGGTGCGTGGCTGCGCAGGCTCTCCAGAACCTCCGGCCGAGCGCCCTGCGGAGCCCCGCCTCGCCAGGGCCAGCGCACAGCTCGGCCCGGCTTCGGTTCCGGCTGCGGCTGTCCCCGCGGGCCTGCCCGGCTTCCTCCTGCTCCAGGTCGCACAGGCGCCCGCACAGGACGTCAGCCCCGGGGAACACCCAGCTCTGTGTGTATGTGTGTGTGTTACATAAGCCGTCATTTAAAACAATCCCTGAGAGGCAGAGCTCTGGCAGTACTGGTTTGCTCCCCAAATGCCTGCGACAGGCAGGGTGGGCCAGGCCGAAGTCCCGCGTGGGGCCCCATCAGGTCTCCCGTGTGGGTGTCAGGGGCCCAAGTGCCTGGGCCTTCGCGGCTGCCCCCGGGGCTGCGCATGCACATGGCACGCGGTGGGACCGGAAGGCGGCACCTGGAGGTCTTCACCGCTGGCAGCGAGCCCAGGACCCCTGGGCACCTGCGCGTGTGCTCAGGCCGCGCGTGCGCGGTGCTCTGCTCGCGTGCTGGGCCGCGGTCTCGCTCCAAGCTTTGTCCAGGCATTGACACGTCCCGGATGGACGGCTGCCAGCGACCCCGGCCTGCGGCTGGCGCACCCCCACGGCAACCCGGCTGCGCCTCTCTGCCCACCTGTCCTGCATTTGGCCACAGCGGCCATGAGCAGTGTCGCACGTCTCCGTGGGGCAGCCCTGCAGGAGCTCGGCTCTGGGCTCCGAGCCTCACGCAGGCCTCTTGGGGACACTGCGAGGGCTGAGAGCCCCGGAACCGGCCGCCGGGGCGCGGAGACCTCCCTCTGAGCCACGGGGCTCACGCAGAGGCTGTGCGGGAGCCACCCCGCGGCGAGACCCTGCCCACGCACGAGACGGGGAGCACGGCGGGGGAGGGCTCCAGGGAAGAGGGAATCAAAGGGGAAGTTTAATTTGCTACAAAAAATCTAGAATTCAGGCTGGCGTGTTCCCAGAACACGGTCTCCCGTGGCGGGAGACAGCTGGCGGACAGCGCGCAGAGCCGCGGGCAGGGGGCCTTCTCCAGCACAAGCCCTGGCCTGGGGCTCCCAGCTCCCCCTCCAGGTAAATGAGCCGGGGACCCCGGGTGTGGACTGGAAGGAGCCATCGCTTCAAACTCGCTCAGGACTTAAGCCTCTCTCCCTCCCTGCCTTCCAACGCATACAGACAGACATACAGACATTCATACATACAGACATAGACACACGGAACCTTAGCTGAAGCCCCGCCCAACGTCCGCGTGCCGCGTGCGAGAGGGACAGCGAGCGCAGAGTGACTGGCCCGTTGCCGGGCAGGGCCGGGCGGCTGGGCGGGTCCCAGCAGGCAGTCACCCGGCCCGGCCCCGCGGCCCCTGGGCAGCGTGTGCACATCGCGGGCCGCCAAAGGCAGCGCCTGGGCCCAGCTCCAGCCCACACACCTGGACCAGGTGTGGCTTCCGGGCTGGCCGCTGGGCTCACCCGGGGAGGAACCAGAAGGAAGCCACAATCCTAAAACCACACCGCGGGCGGCCACGGAGCACCTGGCGCCCACGCCCGTCGCCAAGTGCCTGCTCCGAGCCCGGCGCCTGGGTCTCCGGCCCGGGTGCAGCTCCTGGCCCAGTCCTGGCTGCCGTGGTCCGTTTGGGGAGGGGACCAATGATGGAAGATTTTTCTCTATCATTCTGCCTTTCAAATAAATACATCTTAAACATTTAAAATTTTAATTACAAATGAACCGTGCCCGAACAAGCACACATTCTGAAACCAAAGGTGCAATGTGAAGGACAGAGAGTACACGGGACATTCTGCACCCGGAGGGGCTCGGCTCGGCTCGGCACGGAGCCCGCGGGGCAGCGCCGGCACCCACGGGACACCTGAGCTGCGAGGCTGCTCGCCAGGGCCCCCGCACACTCCTGGTGAGGATGCCGCTCAGTCTGCAGAGCGGCCGGGAGCACTCCGGGGAGCTCCCCCAGGCCCAAGTCCACCCCACTCACCAGCACCTGCCCCAGGCAGCCCACCAGGCTTCAACCACACGCCCTGTTCAGGTGGGGCCGGCGGGAGGAAGGCCGGGGAGTGCCAGTCACTCACACCGGACACCGCTGGATGCCGGGGTCCCGTGAGCTGACCAGGGCAGGCCTCTGCCCCTCCCCCCACCAGGGGCTGGCATGTCTTCCGCCCTCCACCTCCCCAGGGAGAACTCCAAGTCCCACCTGCGTCCCGGTTCCCAACGCCCCCCACCCGCCGGCCGCCACGCAGGGGGCTCACCTAGGCGGAGCTCCCCGAAGTTGCCACAGCCTATCTTCTTGCCGACTCGGAAGTTGGGGCCCACCATCAGGACCCCCGAGCTGGCCCCCGAGGTGCGCACGCCGTGGCTGCTCCGGCCCCCGCCGCTCCTGGACATCCTCCGGCCCTCTTCCAACTCCCCTCTCCCTCCTTTCTTGTCCAAATCCATAAGTTTGTGGTACCCTGGCCTCTCCACGGTGACTGCCACACCCACGCCGAGGCTGCGGACGGCTGAGGCGCGGGCTCGCGGCGGCTACCACAGCCCCGCGCCGGCGGGCACGTGCACCCTCGAGGGCCCGGCCGTGGCGCGCATCTCGGTGGCCTCAGGGTGGCTCTCGGGCACAGGAGACATGCTGCTGGCGGTCCCCGCACCTCAAATCTCGTGGCCCCCAGCTGTGGAGAGAAGGCACAGGGTAAACCGAGGGCCCGTGGTGCCTGACCCGGGGGGAGCGGCAGGGGTGCCCTGGCCAGGCTGTTTTCCCAGCAGCCACTGGGGGGCGTCGTGGGGCTGAGGGCAGTGGGGCGAGTCTAGGTGGGACAGTGGGGCCCCAACCGAGGGGAGGGGGACTGGCACACAGCGCAGCTCCTGGGACGGCCGAGACCCCACCCTCCGTCCCCTTCCTGCTACCCGGCCACTGTCCGTGTCCACGGCCGTGAATCCCCATACGGCAGGAAGCCTGGTGCAGGCTGCACCCATCACAGGCCTTTGGCAAAGCAGTGCGCACCGGGCCCTGTGCAGAGGCCGCCGGGAGCCGTGCCCCTCCTGCTCCAGCCTGGGGCCACGCCCTCCTGCCCTCGGCCTGGCCTCTCCTGCTCAGGCCGGAGGGAAATGCTGCTCCGGCCCCAGGCCCCACCCTCAGAATCAACCTGGGAGGCACCGGCCCGGCCGGCCCCCAGCCCTGCCAGCGAGAAGGCGAAGGAGTGACCGGCTCACATGGGCACGGCCAGCCCGAGCCGCATCTGTGAGACCGGAGGTGCCCGCTCTGCAGTGTGGGCACCTGGCGGGGCCCAGCCTCTTCCACCCAGGACCACCCGGGGCGGGAACCCTGCCATGGAGGGCCGCGCAGGGTGCTGGGAGGGGAGGGTGGCGCTGCCTGCTGTCCCCCGGGCCCTGAGCCTCCTGCTGCAGGGGACTGAGGGGCTAGGGCCACTCCTGTGTCACACACAGGGACAGAGGGAGGCCTGGCTCCTGGCGTCCACAAGCGGCCACGGGGCCACGAACCTGAGGGCCACAGAGAACCACGCTGAGGACAGGGCTCCTGCCGGCCTGGTGCACTCTGGGAACGACCCCCCCAGAACTCAGCACGGAGCAGGGGTGGGGCCGCCCACAAGGCCCCCACCACAGCAGGGCCTGGAAAGGGGAGCCCGCAGTGAGGCCAACTGGCCTGTGCCACAGCTCCGCCTACCGGCACAGGCCACACCCTCCTCCGGCCAACACCGCCCGTGTGCAGCATCCAGCCACGGTGCACGGGCCGCACGCCTACCAGGCGCCAGGAGCAGCCCCCCCCCCCCCCGCCGTGTGACGCGCCCACCACGGCACCGGGAGCAGGCCCCCTGCGGCCCAGCGCCCCCTCACGGGGAACGGAGGTCAGACCCTGCGGCCGGCACAGCGGCCAGGAACAGAATGGAGAGCAGGTGCTCTCGGGGTCTGAAACACCAGGACCCAGGCTGACCAGGCCCTCAATGCCCGCAGGAGCCCGAGGTCACCCGGGGTCCCTACCCTGGGCTTGGTCACGTTGTACCCATCCAGCACCAGTGCCCGTGGCTTCGTCTCCCAGCCAGGGACCGGCCATTCCGTCCGGAGACAGTGCCGCCTACACGGCCACGACTGGGCACCAAGCTGCATCCAAACACACACACACACACACACACGTACACACATGTGCACTCACACACGTACACACGTGCACTCACACCCACATGTGCGCTTGAACACACATACACAAATGCGCATAACAGACACGTGTGTACACATACGTGCACAGACACACATCTGTAAACACACAATGCACACGCACACACATACAGGCACACACATGCAGAGACACACATACACACATGAGCTTGTTGAACCCAGCGAGGGCAGAGCCGCGGCTCCCAGCTGACCACCCCGGGGGCGGCGGGGGTGGCTCAGGCATCTGGGTCCCTGTCGCCCACAGGGGAGGCCCGGCCGGAGCTCCTGGCTCCTGGCGTCAGCCCGGACCAACCCCAGTCCTGTGAGCAACCTGGGGAGTGAAGCCCTCACCCCCGAACAAAACCAACCCACCGAGGCCGCGGGCCGGAGTGCCCGAGCGCCCGGGAGACCTGGAGCCTCTGCGTGGCCCAGAGCTGCCCAGGACGCCAGCTCAATTTAAAGGGTCCTCGGGGCCGGCGCTGCGGCACGGTGGGCAAAGCCACATCCCACACGGTTGCCACCTGTCCCAGCACTGGGCCCTGACCCTGCGGGAGGCCCGGAGGGAGCTCCTGGCTCCTGGCCCCCACCTGGCCCAGGCTCGGCCGTCAGGGAGGGACCCAGCGGAAGCACTTCTCTCCTTTCAAGTCATCAGTCTTTTGTGAAAATGAGGGGCGCGTCCTGGCAGCAGGCCCCTGTGGAAGCTGTCTCCCCTCCCTCTCTGCAGACAGCCAGAGGGTCTGTGGGAGCGGCACCACGCCCTGTGCACCACATGACGGTCACGTGAACGCCCCTCTGCACCGGGTACGCGCACTGGCTCTGGTCCCAGCTGCCCCGCCCCCACGCAGCCCAGTGCACGCAGACCCCGGGGGTCTTGGGCACCCTGACCCCCCCCCCCCCGTGGTAGGCCTGGATTGCTTCCGGCTTCCGGTTTGAGTCTGGCAGCCCTGGCTGTTACAGGCATGGGGGGGTGAGCCAGGGGATGGAAGAGCTGTCTCCCACCACCCCCCCACCCTGCTTTTCAAATACAAAAAACGCAAGTCAAACAGCTCCACCTCCAGTCTGGATTCACCTGCTCCCGACACCTCCCGCAGCGCCCTGCCCCACCCCATCCCTGGCCGTACAGCGTCCCCCGTGTGCGGGACCCTGCACCACCTCTCGTCCTGTCGCCCTCCCTCTGGTCACGGCCCTCTCACCGGCCTGGACGGGCCCTGCGGGAGGGCACACGGTGGTGGCCGAGGAAGGCAGGTCCCGGTAGCCTGCCCCTTCTCACTGACCGTGGTTTTCTGGAACCGCGTCTCATGCTCAGCCCACGGGAGCCGGACCTCAGCGTGTCTGCCCCCACGGGGCACCCTCATCCTGGCCTTAGGACCTCCGGGATGAGGGCCCCGCGGGATGAGGACCCCCGAGGGAAGGGCCACCGGGAGGAGGTGTTTGCTGAGGGGTGTGCCCCGCCCAGCTGCCCCCCCGCCCCCAGCTGCTCCGCACCCCCCCCCCCCCCGCCCCAGCTGCTCCGCCCCCACCCGGCCCCCAGCTGCGGCTTCGGGCGCCTTGGGCGTGGCACTGAACAGAGACGGGAGGCAGGGAAGGCCAGTCCGCACCTGTCTGTGTGAGCTCCCCCGAGCCGCCAGGGTCTACCACGGCCCCACCCCCATGGCCACTCGGCCCACCCTGCTGGTGGCATCAGCACAAGCCAGCGGCAAGCCAGCCGGGGGGACCCAGCAACCAAGCTGCCCCACTGCCCAGGGCGCCCCCCAGACCAGCACAACTCCTGGGTCCCGCCTCCCCTCGCCTGATGGACGAGCCGCCCCAGCGCGGGGACAGACACGCCCGGGCCCCCTTGTGCAGGTCAGCAAAGCGTCCACTCCACCCCCAGCCGTCCCCGAGCCCTGGGGTCCACCCACGGCCCCTCTGTGTCCTGGGGCCATACCCAGCAGGGCTCCTGACTGGGCTGGGCCCCCAGTGCCTCCCTCTCGTGACGACACCCACTTCCCCTCAGGCCCAGCATCCACCTGCCCACGATCTGGGGAGACCTCCCAGGTGGGCACTGCACTGGGGTCCCACGCTCAGGAAGTGGGGTGACAGCCAGCCTGGGGCCATCACCCGAGAGAGCCAGCACCTACAGCCGCGGCCTGTGAGGGCGCACACGCAGGGCAGGGCCTCCACACCCAGGTCAGGGCCCCTACACCCAGGGCAGGGCCCCTACACCCAGGCCAGACCTCACACACCCAGGGCAGGGCCCCTACACCCAGGACAGGGCCCCTACACCCAGGCTAGACCTCACACACCCAGGGCAGACCTTGCACACCCAGGGCAGGGCCTCCATACACAGGCCAGGGCCTCCATACCCAGGGCAGGGCCTCCACACCCAGGCTAGACCTCACACACCCAGGGCAGGGCCTCCACACACAGGACAGGGCCTCAGACACACAGGGCGCACACCCAGGCCAGACCTCACACACCCAGGGCAGGGCCTCCACACCCAGGACAGGGCCCCTACACCCAGGGCAGACCTTGCACACCCAGGGCAGGGCCTCCATACACAGGCAGGGCCTCCATACCCAGGGCAGGGCCTCCACACCCAGGGCAGGGCCTCCACACCCAGGCTAGACCTCACACACCAAGGGCAGGGCCTCCACACCCAGGACAGGGCCTCACACACACAGGGCGCACACCCAGGGCAGGGCCTCCACACCCAGGACAGGGCCCCTACACCCAGGCTAGATCTCACACACCCAGGGCAGGGCCTCGCACACCCAGGACAGGGCCTCGCACACACGGCGCACACCCAGGGCAGGGCCTCCACACCCAGGACAGGGCCCCTACACCCAGGCTAGATCTCACACACCCAGGGCAGGGCCTCGCACACCCAGGACAGGGCCTCGCACACACGGCGCACACCCAGGGCAGGGCCTCCACACCCAGGACAGGGCCCCTACACCCAGGCTAGATCTCACACACCCAGGGCAGGGCCTCACACACCCAGGACAGGGCCTCGCACACACGGCGCACACCCAGGGCATGGCCTCCACACCCAGGACAGGGCCCCTACACCCAGGCTAGATCTCCACACCCAGGGCAGGGCCTTGCACACCCAGGACAGGGCCTCGCACACCCAGGCCAGACCTTGCACACGCAGGGCGCACACCCAGGCCAGACCTTGCACACCCAGGGCAGGGCCTTGCACACCTAGGACAGGGCCTCACACACCCAGGCCAGACCTCGCACACCCAGGGCAGGGCCTCTACACCCAGGCCAGACCTTGCACACGCAGGGCGCACACCCAGGCCAGACCTCGCACACCCAGGGCAGGGCCTCCACATCGAAGACAGGGCCTCACACACACAGGGTGCACACCCAGGCCAGACCTCGCACACCCAGGGCAGGGCCTCCACACCCAGGACAGGGCCCCTACACCCAGGCTAGACCTCACACACCCAGGGCAGGGCCTCCATACACAGGCCAGGGCCTCCATACCCAGGGCAGGGCCTCCACACCCAGGCTAGACCTCACACACCCAGGGCAGGGCCTCCACACACAGGACAGGGCCTCAGACACACAGGGCGCACACCCAGGCCAGACCTCGCACACCCAGGGCAGAGCCTCCACACCCAGGACAGGGCCCCTACACCCAGGGCAGACCTTGCACACCCAGGGCAGGGCCTCCACACCCAGGCTAGACCTCACACACCCAGGGCAGGGCCTCCACACCCAGGACAGGGCCTCACACACACAGGGCGCACACCCAGGGCAGGGCCTCCACACCCAGGACAGGGCCCCTACACCCAGGCTAGATCTCACACACCCAGGACAGGGCCTCGCACACACGGCGCACACCCAGGGCAGGGCTTCCACACCCAGGACAGGGCCCCTACACCCAGGCTAGATCTCACACACCCAGGGCAGGGCTTCGCACACCCAGGACAGGGCCTCGCACACACGGCACACACCCAGGCCAGACCTCGCACACCCAGGGCAGGGCCTTGCACACCCAGGACAGGGCCTCGCACACCCAGGCCAGACCTCGCACACCCAGGGCAGGGCCTCTACACCCAGGCCAGACCTTGCACACGCAGGGCGCACACCCAGGCCAGACCTCGCACACCCAGGGCAGGGCCTCCACATCCAAGACAGGGCCTCACACACACAGGGCGCACACCCAGGCCAGACCTCGCACACCCAGGGCAGGGCCTCCACACCCAGGACAGGGCCCCTACACCCAGGCTAGACCTCACACACCCAGGGCAGACCTTGCACACCCAGGGCAGGGCCTCCATACACAGGCCAGGGCCTCCATACCCAGGGCAGGACCTCCACACCCAGGCTAGATCTCACACACCCAGGGCAGGGCCCCTACACCCAGGGCAGGGCCCCTACACCCAGGCTAGACCTCACACACCCAGGGCAGACCTTGCACACCCAGGGCAGGGCCTCCATACACAGGCCAGGGCCTCCATACCCAGGGCAGGACCTCCACACCCAGGCTAGATCTCACACACCCAGGGCAGGGCCCCTACACCCAGGGCAGGGCCCCTACACCCAGGCTAGACCTTGCACACCCAGGGCAGGGCCTCCATACACAGGCCAGGGCCTCCATACCCAGGGCAGGGCCTCCACACCCAGGCTAGACCTCACACACCCAGGGCAGGGCCTCCACACCCAGGACAGGGCCCCTACACCCAGGCCAGACCTCACACACTCAGGGCAGACCTTGCACACCCAGGCCAGACCTCGCACACCCAGGGCAAGGCCTCTACACCCAGGCCAGTCCTTGCACACGCAGGGCGCACACCCAGGCCAGACCTCGCACACCCAGGGCAGGGCCTCGCACACCCAGGGCAGGGCCTCCACATGCAGGCCAGGGCCCCTATACCCAGGGCAGACCTCGCACACCCAGGGCAGGGCCTCCACACCCAGGCCAGACCTCGCACACCCAGGGCAGACCTCGCACACCCAGGGCAGGGCCTCGCACACGCAGGGCAGGGCCTCGCACACGCAGGCTGGTTCAGGTCCCCGGGCTTGGACCCCCATGCAATGCCAGCTCCCCAGTGGAGGCCCAGAGTCTGGGACCCCGCCCTGGCAACAGGGACGGCTCTGTCCACGGGCACTGACTGCCCACGCGGCTTCACTCAGGGGAAAACTCCTATCCCACGCCCAGAGGGGGCTCCGAGCTGGGGCGGGCAGGGCCAGACACCTCCCACCCGCACGCTCAGGTCCCACCTGCCGGGGCCGTCGCCCACCAGCCATGGGGCCGCTGCGGCCAGGAGACGGTGCTGCCCACAGCCGTGGAGGAGGCAGACCCCCACACGCGCCCCCAGATACAACCAGGGGCACCCGGCAGCCACCAGCCCCATGGGACTAGGAGGGCCGTCGGCGCTTAGAGCAGGCAGGTGCAGGGCATGGGCAGCAGTGACCCCCACCCAGGAAAAGCCCTGAGCACCACACGGCCCCCCAGCCCTGGGCCTGGGTCCCCCACAGCACAACTCGGCCCCCCAGACCTGGGCCTGGGCCCTGGCCCCGAGCACAACACGGCCCCCCCAGCCTGGGCCTGGGTCCCGGCACCAGCACATCACAGCCCCCCCAGCCCTAGGCCTGGGCCCTGGCCCCGAGCACAACACGGCCCCCCCAGCCCTGGGCCTGGGTCCCGAGCACAACACGCCCCCCCAGCCCTGGGCCTGGGTCCCGAGCACAACACAGCCCCCCAGACCTGAGCCTGGGTCCCTCACAGCACAACTCGGCCCCCCCAGCCCTGGGCCTGCGTCCCAGCACATCACAGCCCCCCCAGCCCTGGGCCTGGGTCCCCCACAGCACAACTCGGCCCCCCAGCCCTAGGCCTGGGCCCTGGCCCCGAGCACAACACGGCCCCCCCAGCCCTATGCCTGGGTCCCGAGCACAACACGGCCCCCCCAGCCCTGGGCCTGGGTCCCGAGCACAACACAGCCCCCCAGACCTGAGCCTGGGTCCCTCACAGCACAACTCGGCCCCCCCAGCCCTGGGCCTGCGTCCCAGCACATCACAGCCCCCCCAGCCCTGGGCCTGGGCCCTGGCCCCGAGCACAATACAGCCCCCCAGACCTGAGCCTGGGTCCCTCACAGTACAACACGACCCCCCCAGCCCTGAGCCTGGGTCC
This sequence comes from Lepus europaeus, assembly GCF_033115175.1. Lineage (NCBI taxonomy): Eukaryota > Metazoa > Chordata > Mammalia > Lagomorpha > Leporidae > Lepus > Lepus europaeus. The sequence continues at coordinate 404,507 of NW_026909023.1, read as the reverse complement.
CGGCCCCAGCACATCACAGCCCCCCCAGCCCCGGGCCTGGGCCCTGGCCCCGAGCACAACACGGCCCCCCCAGCCCTATGCCTGGGCCCTGGCCCCGAGCACAACACGGCCCCCCCAGCCCTATGCCTGGGCCCTGGCCCTGAGCACAACACGGCCCCCCCAGCCCTGGGCCTGGGTCCCGAGCACAACACAGCCCCCCAGACCTGAGCCTGGGTCCCTCACAGCACAACTTGGCCCCCCCAGCCCTGGGCCTGGGTCCCAGCACATCACAGCCCCCCCAGCCCTGGGTCCCCAACAGCACATGGCCCCCTCAGCCCTGGGCCTGGGTCCCCCACAGCACAACACGGCCCCCCCAGCCCTGGGCCTGGGTCCCGGCCCCGAGTACAACACAGCCCCCCCAGACCTGGGCCTGCGTCCCCCACAGCAACTCGAAAGGCTGTGTGGGGACAACACTGGCACTGGCCCTCCCGGGTGCCGTGCCCCTGGAACAAGGCCAGGCTGGACCAGGGAGGGGCTGGGCGTGGGCACGCGCCCCCGTGCTCAGGCCACACCTGACTGAGGCGGGGTGACCCCAGTACAGCCCAGGCCCAAGATGCCGGAGCTAAAAATAACCATCCCGGGGGAGGGCTGCCAGGTCCAACGTGGCCTGCACCTGACCCTCAGGGCCCAGGGCTGGGGGCTGGCCGCTCTGCCCGACGCAGTGCCCACCTCGGGCGGTTACCTGCCCTGCTCTTGCCGCAGCCCCCCATCTTCCACGGCCAGGCCGCCTCCCCTGCTGCAGGGCCCCGGGAACCCCTTCTGTGGGCTGACACAGTGATGTCATAGTCCCTGGGCTGACATCAGCTGCACAGCCCCAGCCCAGAGCCCACAGGGGCGGGGCAGAGCCCATGGGGCAGGGGGCGGGTGGTCCCTGCCTGTGGGCCGCCCCGTAACCCAGGGAACACGGGGCCCCTGCCCTACTCATCCTGCCCCAAGAAAGCAGGACCTGGGTCTCGGCACCCCGGGAGCCACACACAGTGCCAGCCATGGCCGCCACGCCACGCTCCTGACGAGAAACCCACCCAGGGCCCCCACAGCCCCACCTGCAGAGACATCGGGACGAGGTCAGCCAGCCCTGGACTTTTTCTTTCTTTCTTTTTTTTTTAGATTTCTTTATTTTGAAAGGCACAGTGATACAGAGGTGGAGAGACAGAAAGATCCTCCATTTGCTGGGCCACTCCCCAGATGCCCTCGGGGCGGGGGCCCGGCCAGGCTGAAGCCAGGAGCCAGCCCCTCCCCGGGTCTGCCGTGGCGGTGCGAGCAGCCTGGCCTGGACCAGGTGCTAAGGCTGGGGATGCCACGGGAGGCGGCTGCCGTCCCAGGTCTCACCGCAGTGAGAATAAGGCGTGGGCGGCGCTGGGCGCAGCGGGTGGGGCCACCGCCTGCAGGGCCTGCATCCCACACAGGCGCTGCTTCGAGTCCCGGCTGCTCCACTTGCGACCCAGCTCTGCTGTGGCCTGGGAAAGCAGTGGACGATGGCCCACGTCCCTGGGCCCCTGCACCCCATGGGAGACCTGGATGGGGCTCCTGGCTCCTGATCGGCGCAGCCCCAGCTGTTGCGGCCATCTGGGGAGTGGACCAAGGGATGGAAGACCTCTCTCTCTCTGCGCTCTGTAACCTGGGCAAGGTGGCCGCGGCTGCCGGGTCAGGCGTCTGCCTCGGGGTGGGCGGGTGAGCAGGGGAAGCTGCTGCCTGGGACGCCCTGGGTCCCTGCCACCCATGTGGGAGGCCCCGACGCTCCTGGCTTGGGCCGGCCCTCGGGGCCATTTAGGGACAAGAGACCACCTGTCCCCCTCTCTGCCTTCCACCTACGACACAGGAGTTGGCCACACAGGAGCAAAGCCTGCCTTCGGAAGAGCTGGGTGCAGACCAGCCGGGAGGACGGCGGGGACGCCCAGGGCAGCACTGTGGGAACGGCGTGGGGGCCCTGGCCACTCCGCGTCCCATCCGGCTCCCCGCTGATGCACCCGGGAAGCAGCACTGAGGGCCCGAGTGCTGGGCCCTGGCACGCACGCGGGAGCCCCGATGGCGCTCCTGGCTCCTGGCTCACACGGCGCCGGCAACTGGGGCCGTCTGGGGAGTGACCCAGCAGATGGGAGACCCCCCTCTGTCTTTCTCTCTCCCTCTGTTACTCTGCTTTTCAAGTAAATAAATAAATCTTTAGGAAGAAATGGGACCCACGCTGTGGTATAGCACGTAAAGCCGGCGTCTGCGGTGCCAACATCCCACATGAGCGCTGGTTCTAGTCCCGGCTGCTCCACTTCCCATCCAGCTCTCTGTTGTGGCCTGGGAGAGCAGCAGAAGATGGCCCATGGCCTGGGGCCCCTGCACCCCCGTGGGAGACCCGGATGGAGCTCAGGCTCCCGGCTTCGGCCTGACCCAGCCCCAGCCACTGTGGCCATTTGGGGAGAAACTAGCAGATGGAAGCTCCCCCGTCTCTCCCTCTCTGCCCCAATAAAAACAAATCCTTAGTTAAACCAGGGGTGGAGGCCTGGCGCCGTCCTCTAACACAGAACCTGAATGGCCTTCAGACAGACGCTGCCGGGGGAGCCTCGGACGGCCGGTGCCGCGCAGGCTGCAGCCTGTGGGTGACCCCGGGGCACAAGCAGGCACGGCCCCGCGGAAGTGCCAGGGGCGCCCACGGGCCGACTCCTCCCATAGCCTCTGTGTAACAGGACGGGGCATCGACAGGAACCTGAGCCACACACTGCCATGGAAGCCAGGATGGGGCTGCATGGCGGTGCCGCCGGCAGCACCGGCATCCCATATGGGTGGAGTCCCAGCTGCTCCACTTCCCATCCAGCTCCCTGCTGTGGCCTGGGAGAGCAGCAGAGACCCGGCTGGCGCTCCTGGCTCCTGGCTGCGGCCTGGCCCAGCCCCAGCGGTGGCAGCCACCTGGGGAGGGGGCCAGTGAGGGAGGGAGGGGTCTCCCCCGTGTAACTGACTTCAGATAAATAGAACCCAGGAGGAAAGGAAACGTCCCTAGGACCCCGGCAGGCGGGGGATGGGGCACGGACGTCCCAGGCTGACTCTTGGCCGAGGCACAGGCAGGCTGTCTGACCAGAGCTGGCGGAGAGCACGGTGGCCAGGGCAGACAGCACGGGGACACCTGCTGGCCTCTGCGAGGTCAGGGTCCCTGCGCAGCCCACGCCCACCAAAGCCACACCCGGCTCTCACAGCGGGAGCTACAGTCGGCATCTCTGCTGTGACAGGGCCCACATACACACCCACGGCCCAGCCACAACGGCCCCCCGGGACCGCACACCCACGGCCCAGCCACGACGGCCCCCCCGGGACCGCACACCCACGGCCCAGCCACGACGGCCCCCCCGGGACCGCACACCCACGGCCCAGCCACGACGGCCCCCGGGACCGCACACCCACGGCCCAGCCACGACGGCCCCTGGGACCGCACACCCACGGCCCAGCCACGACGGCCCCCCCGGGACCGCACACCCACGGCCCAGCCACGACGGCCCCCCCCCGGGACCGCACACCCACGACCCAGCCACGACGGCCCCCCCGGGACTGCTCCAGCCCCACCCCCGGTGGCCGAGGTCCCTGGCACTCCCTGCGGCAGCCACAACCACTTCGAGCGGAGGCACCACATCCTTGACGAGCGTGACGGAGCTCCCCTCGCCCCACGTGCACCCCACCACAGCTGTCACCGAGCAGCCCGCTCCCCTCGTCCTTTGAGACCCCCCACTGGAGGAATCGAGTGAGGAGCGCCCTGCCCCCGCCAGAGCAGGGGCGTTCCGGCCACCCTCCTCAGCTGCAGGCACGCGACACAGCGCACCCACGAGGCCCAGGGTCAGCAGCACCCACGGTCAGCACAGCCCATGGATGGCACAGCCCATGGACGGCACAGCCCCCTACACACCCACAGGTGCCCACCGTAAGCACACCCCTGGTCAGCACGGCCCCCGGTCAGCACAGCCCCCAGCCAGCAGGGCCCCTGGTCAGCACAGCTCACAGTTGGCATGGCCCCTGGTCAGCACGGCCCCCAGCCAGCAGGGCCCCCGGTCAGCACAGCTCACGGTCAGCAGGGCCCCCGGTCAGCACGGCCCCTGGTCAGCACAGCTCACAGTCAGCATGGCCCCTGGTCAGCACGGCCCCCGGTCAGCACAGCTCACGGTCAGCATGGCCCCCGGTCAGCACAGCCCCTGGTCAGCACAACTCATGGTCAGCACAGCCCCCGGTCAGTACGGCCCCCAGTCAGCACGGCTCACAGACAGTACGGCACCAGATCAGCGGGGCCCCTGGCCAGCACGACCCCCAGTCAGCACAGCTCACGGTCGGCACAGCCCCGGTCAGCGTGGCCCCAGTCAGCAGGGCCCCAGTCAGCACCGCTCAGTCGGCACAGCCCCGGTCAGCGTGGCCCCGGTCAGCGTGGCCCTGGTCAGCAGGGCTCCCCACACACCTGCAGATGCCCATGTCGCAGAGGCCCGGTGAGCTCACGCCCCCACACTGGCAGGGCCACGGGCGACGGTGGCACCACCTCACCTGGGGTCACCCTGGGAACAAGTCCCAGACCTGCGGGCGAGATCCACACACGGGGCTCGGCCCACTGCAGAGGGCGGGGTCCGCCGTCACTGGCTCCAAATGACCGTGGACCAGGGTGAAACCACAGCTCCGCCTTCGACGTGGCCACGGCCAGCAGCTGCCTCTGACCGGGGCTGTGGCTTCTGCTGCCCTGATGGTGGCCCCCGGTCCCCACAATGCCCTTCCTCCCAGGGCACTCCTGTGGGCGGCCCCGCAGCCACTGGCCTTCCCGCCCGCACCAGACCACCTGCCTCTCCCAGTGTGGTAGCCAGGGGCTCGGCACACCACGTAGACAGGAGCCTGGGGACAGCCGAGGGCCACACGGCCCGCACCTGTGCAGGGTGGACACCGGGTCCCTCAGAGCAGACCGAGGGGACCCTGGCCCACACGGCCACCTGGCAGGTGACCAGGCACGGGAGTGGGGACAGGCAGCACAGGCAGGTGGGCGCCCCTGGGCCCCCCGGAGCCCTGCTCTGTGCCAGCATCAGCCTCCAGAGACGGCCTCACCAGGGCTGGGCAGCTGGGTTCCCACCCACAGGGCCTGAAGCCACACAGCAACTCCCCACGGCCAGCAGGCCAGGCCCACAGGGTGCGGCGCCCGGCCCAGCGAGGCCAGCCGGGTCTGGGCAGGTCCACCGTGCACCTCCACCCTGGGGCGGCGAGGGAGGGCGCAGATGGACACGGGAAGGCCAGTGGCAGGACGGGGAGGGGCGGGGCCCCAGGTCCTCCTCGCCACAAGCTGGGCCTGGGGGCCCCAACTTCCTCCGTGCGGCACAGCCCCGCCTGGGGGAGGAAGCGGCCTCAGAGCTGCACACTCGGGGCGCCCTGCTCAGCGTCGCCCCTGCCTGGGCCCCCGCAGGCAGACAGCCTCTCGGTGTGGTTCACTGCCCGCCCCGGCCCCCAACCGCAGCAGATCCTCAACAACGTCTCAGAGGTCCCCACAGCCCGGCCGGCAACGGCCATGGCCACCGGGAAGCCGCTGCGGCCCGTCTGACCTGCAGCCCAGCAAAGCCCAGTGCCCACAGTGCCTGGACACACGTCAGGCACCAAGGCCGGGCCAGGCTGCACCCACCGCCCCCCACGGAGGCCCGGGCTGGTGCTGGCCCCCCCCTGGCTGGTGCTGGCCCCCCCCCGGCTGGTGCCGGCCCCCCTGGCTGGTGCTGGCCCCCCCCCGGGCTGGTGCTGGCCCCCCTCCGGCTGGTGCTGGCCCCCGAGCCCACTTCCCGCTGCACGGCTGAGGTCCAGAAGAGGAGCCTGGAAACCTGCACCTGTCACGCAGAGCTGGCGCTGCCCAGAGCGCTGCGGCCAACCCTCGCCCTTCACTGTCCTGGGGGCCAGGAGACGAAGCCGTGGGCACACTGGAGGTCCCGCCTGGCCCGGGGCACCGTGACAGCCCCGGGCGGGAGGCAGAGCCAGCTCCTCCCACCCCTCCCCAGATAGGTCCAGCCTCCCTGCTGGGCTGGGTGCACCCGGGGGTCCCTGCTCGACCGGGCGCACCTGGGGGTCCCTGCTGGGCCGGGAGCACCCGGGGGTCCCTGCTGGGCCAGGTGCGCACCCGGGGGTCCCTGCACGGCTGGCCGGCGCGCATCTAGGGGTCCCTGCTGGGCCGGGCGCACCTCGGGGTGGCTGAACCAACGCCTGGCCCAGACGTGTGCTGCCCAGGTGTTTGGGTGCAGATACAGACCAGGTGCCGGCAGAACCCAACTTCCCCCTTCAAACCGGAGGACGCAGCCAGAGGCCCCGCCCAGGGTGGGGCCAGGGCGCCCCTCCCCCCCTTGCTGACCCCTGCCAGGTGCTGGGCTCTCCCCAGGGCCGGAGGGGCGTCCGCGGGTCCCCCAGCCCTCCCACCCCCACCAGCCACGGTGCCCGGCAGCCAGCAGGCCGGCCGCGCTGGCCTGTCCACCTACAGCGCCCAGGGGCTGCCCCACGGCCCACCCGGCCCCCGGGGAAGCTGCGGGGGGGCCGCCGCCGCTCAGACGTCTCCCCCCTCCCTCCCCGTCCCTGTTTCCGGAAAACAAAGCCGGTGGCCAGGGCGGAAGGGGGAGGCGCAGCCCGGGCCGGGAGTTCCCAGGAGCACCCGCAACAGGTTCCCCCCGGCCAGACCCCGGCCCCCCACCCAAGTCTCAGGGCCACAGGCGGGGAGGGCGCCGCGGCGTGGGGAGCGGCCCGGCCCTCCCAGGTGGGCGGGGGGCTCCGAGCACAGGGCGGGGCGCGGACAGGTGCGGGGGGGCGTCCGGACCCCGGGGCCCCTGCGGGGCGGGGCCTGCGGCGGGGGCTCCCGAGACCTCCCGGGGGTCGTGGGCTCAGGGGCCGCGGGAGCGCGGGCGGGCGGGGGGCGGGGGGCTGGGGGGTGCGGGGGGGGGTCTCGGGGGGGCGTCACCGGGACGCTGGGGCCCGGGGCCGCGGCGGGGGGAGGGGCCGGGCGCGCGGCCGCGGACACGGGCGCGCGCGGCGTTACCTGGGCTCCGCCGAGGGCCGCGGGCGGCGGGCCGGCCTCAGCGGCGCCGCGCCGCCCCCCGCGCCCGCTCGCGCTCCGGCTCCGGCTGCGGCGCGCTCTCGGGCCCCCGCTCCGGCTCCCGCGCCGCCGGGGCCGGCCTCCGCATGTTCGGGGCGGGAGGCGCCGGGCTCGCCGCGCTCCGCCGCGCCCGCTCGGGCCCGCGCGCCTTACGCCGCCAGCGTCGGCCAGCGGGGGGCGGCGGCCTGCGCGCGCCTCTGCGCAGGCGCAGCTGGGGCGCGCGCGCTGTGCGCGTCACAGCGCGGGGGCGGAGCCCCGGCCGGGCCGGGCGGCGTCGCGGCGCTTTGCGACAGCGGGGGGCGCGGCACGACGAGCGTCGCGCTTTGCGGCCGCGCCGAGACTCCGCGCCGCTGCCGCTCTGGGACGCGGAGACACGCGGCTGCGGGGGCGCGCGCGGGTGGGGAAGGGGCCGACTGCCTGGCCCACCCCCCGGGGGGCGTGGTTTCCGGGCCCGCCCCGCCTCGCGGTCGCCATGACGACGCGTGGCTGGTCGCCCCGACGCCGCGCCCGCCGGCCTGTCTGTGACGTCACGGTCTCGCCACCTGACGTCACGGGCAGGCGGGGCGTCCGCGCCGGGGAGCGGGCAGAGGCCGGACGTGGTGTGGCTGGGGCGGGAGGGGTTTTCCCACCTGGACTTCTGGGCGGGGGCACCGAGCAGTGGTCAGGCCCCGCGGCCGAGGGGGGGCGTGGACTTCCCGGGGTCCCAGCCCCGTGGGGACGGAAGCATCGCAAAGGCTGTGGCCCCGGCCCCCGAGGCCCCAGGCCCGGGCGGCGGGTCACCGCGGGCCACTGGCCAGCGCAGCTCTGCGCCCAGCTGGCGCTCGGGCGGCGCCGGGAGCCGTCCACGGGCTTGCTCGGGCACGCGCTGTCCAGCCCCGGTGCTGGACAGGAGACTCGGACAAGGGCCGACTGGCCAAGGCGTGGGGGGCTCCTCCGGGTGCGGGCAGCTCCAAGGCCCAGGACCCAAGTCCGCCCCGGGGCGCGAGGGGGTGCCCAGGGAGTCCTCAGCCCTGTGGGTCCGCTGGCGTGGGGGGCCTGGGGCGCGTGGGCAGGGAGGACAGACGGGGGGCGCTGGGAGAGAGAAGCCCCGGCCCGCGAGGGAAAGCGGGGACCAGATCCCCACGGGCGGGGCGCCGAGGGCCGAGCCCAGCGCTGGGACCCGCGGGTGCCACCCGGGGCGTCTGTGGGCGTCACCCGGACATCTGTGGGTGCTGTCACCCGGGCGTCTGGGTGCTGTCACCCGGGCGTCTGTGGGTGTCACCCGGGCGTCTGGATCTGGGGCGTCTGTGGGTCTGTGGGTGCTGTCACCCGGGCGTCTGTGGGTGCTGTCACTCAGGCGTCTGCGGGTCTGGGGCATCTGTGGGTTTGTGGGCGCTGTCACCCGGGTGTCTGTGGGCATCACCCAGACGTCTGTGGGTGCTGTCACCCAGGCGTCTGTGGGTCTGGGGCATCTGTGGGTCTGTGGGCGCTGTCACCTGGGCGTCTGGGTGCTGTGCTCTGGGGCATCTGTGGGTGTCACCTGGACGTCTGTGGGTCTGGGGCATCTGTGGGTCTGTGGGTGCTGTCACCCGGGCGTCTGGTGCTGTGCTCTGGGGCGTCTGTGGGTGCTGTCACCCAGGCGTCTGTGGGTCTGTGGGTACTGTCACCTCGGGCGTCTGGTGCTGTGCTCTGGGGCGTCTGTGGGTGTCACCTGGACGTCTGTGGGTCTGGGGCGTCTGTGGGTCTGTGGTGCTGTCACCCGGGCGTCTGGTGCTGTGCTCTGGGGCATCTGTGGGTGCTGTCACCCGGGCGTCTGTGGGTGCTGTCACCCAGGCGTCTGTGGGTCTGTGGGTGCTGTCACCCGGGCGTCTGGTGCTGTGCTCTGGGGCGTCTGTGGGTGCTGTCACCCGGGCGTCTGTGGGTCTGTCGGTGCTGTCACCCGGGCGTCTGGTGCTGTGCTCTGGGGCGTCTGTGGGTGCTGTCTCTGGGGCGGGACAGCCAGGTGGGGCTGGCGCCGTCCTCCCCCCCACCCCCCGTGCCTTCCAAGCCCCCTCTTCCTTCCCCACCCCAGGATCCCACGTGTCCCCTCCGTGCGGCACCAGTGCCGGCTCCACGGGCTCCAGCCTGCAGGGACCGTGGGATGGATGTGAGCTCCACGGCCCCTCGGGGTGGGGAGCGACGGCCACGCTGTCCCTGGGCTCTCGCTCAGGGACCTCAGCACAGCCCCTGGCAGGGGGCTCTGTGCATCGCAGTGGGCGAAGGTGTGACCGGCAGGGCGCGGTGCGGGCTGGCCGCCCACGAGGAGACCCAGGGAGCTCCTGGCTTTGGCCTGGCACAGCCTTGGGGAGTGAATCAGTGGAGGAGAGACCCCTCCCTCCCCTCCCTCCCTCTCCCTCTCCCTCTCCTCTCCCTCCTCCCTCTCCCTCCTCCCTCTCCTCCCTCCCTCTCGCTCCCTTCCTCTCCCTCCCTCCCTTCTCTCTCTCCCTCCTCTCTCCCCTCCCCCTCCCTCTCCTCCCTCCCTCTTCCCCTCCCCTCCCTCCCTCTCTCTCCCCCTCCCTCTCTCTCCCTCCCTCCCTTTCTCCCCTTCCCTCCCTTTCTCTCCCTTCCTCTCCCTCCCTCTCGCTCCCTTCCTCTCCCTACCTCTCCCCCCCCTCTGCCTTTCAGATCAATCTTTCCTAAACCTGAGTGCTGGCTTTGCGCGGAGTGGGGCCCGACAGCGGCTGTGTGGCCAAGGGTAGGTCGCCAGCACCCCCCCAGGGTCCTGCACCTCATGGGTCAGCTGGGGCTGACCACTGCCCTCACGGATGTACCATGGGAACCCATGACTCAGCCAGTGGGAGACGGGCCAGCCTGCCACCTGCTTCTCGCCCCACACTGGGCGTCGGCGTCTGTCCACCTGTGCCTGAGGCCGCTGGGCAGTTCCTCGCCCGGGAGCGCTGGGGGCCGGCTGGGGAGCAGCCCCACCCTCCAGAAGAGGAGACGCGAGCCCGGCCGCCCTGTGGGCCCCAAGGAGCTGTGGCCGGTCCCAACGCTGGACACCAGGGGGCCCCTCCGGCTGCCACCCTGTGGACACGGCACTGGGGGCCTGGGCCTCCCAGGGAGCCTGGCGCTGCCAGCCAGGGGCGATGCAGCCACCGGGCGGCTCCGATTACAGAGGGGTTTCCCGCCGTCACGACGGTCCCGCCGTCACGACGGCCCGGTGCGAGGGACACTGGAGGGCTCGGGGACGCCGGCCAGGCGGGGCGCGCTCACGACCCTGCTCTTTGCATAGCTTGCTCCAGGAACAGGAGGCGACACCGATCCTGAGAGGGGTGGGTCTGCCCCCATAGCTGTCCCTGACCAGTGCCCTGGCCTCAGCCTCGTCTGTGACGGTGCAGTGGACGCGGCCTGAACCGCCAAATTGGCTTCCTGCAGGTGCGGCTGATTCATGGTCGCTGTCTGCCCAGCACGGTAAAGAGGGCATCCTTGATTGGTTGGTGATGCCTGCCCTGTAGGAGGGCATCACTGATTGATTGGTGATGCCTGCCCTGGGCCCAGGAGGGGGCATCACTGCTCGCTAGTTGATTGGCAGGCAGCAGGGTGGGGCTCCGACGGCCCGCCAGCTTTCTGAAAGTCAGACCATGGGCTGGCGTTTGTAGCCAGCAGTGGGACCCCTCCCGGCTCAGAGGGGGCAGGGGGACAACTCAGGGCAGAGGCTGGGACGGCCTCCGGGGTGACAGAGGGGTTCAGGGCGGGGGCTCCGCGTCCTCCAGTGGGCGCCGGGCATGATACCGCCGTGGTTGAGTGTGTGAAGCCGTGTGCACGCGCTGCTGTTGGTCTGAAGGATGGGAGTGTGTGTGTGCGCACCTGTGTGCTGGTGTGTGCACGGGGCACTGTACACGTGTGTGTGCTGTGTGCATGGGGCACTGTACACGTGTGTGTGCTGGTGTGTGCACGGGGCACTGTTACACGTGTGTGTGTGCTGTGTGCATGGGGCACTGTACACGTGTGTGTGCTGGTGTGTGTATGGGGCACTGTACACGTGTGTGTGCTGGTGTGTGCACGGGGGCACGTGTACACGTGTGTGTGCTGTGTGCACGGGGGCACTGTACACGTGTGTGTGTGCTGTGTGCATGGGGCACGTGTACACGTGTGTGTTGGTGTGTGCACGGGGCACTGTACACGTGTGTGCTGGTGTGTGCACGGGGGCACGTGTACACGTGTGTGTGCTGTGTGCACGGGGGCACTGTACACGTGCGTGTGTGCGTGCTGTGTGTATGGGGCACTGTACACGTGTGTGTGCTGGTGTGTGCACGGGGCACTGTACACGTGTGTGTGTGCACATGGGAAGTGTTGCTGGGAACCAGAGTCGCTCCGCCGTGGGCGCACACACGTGCAGCACACAGCACACACGGATCACACAGAGCACGCGCACACAGGGCAGCAGGGGCTTGGAGGCCAGAGCAGGGGCTGCTCATGGCTGCTTCCTCCTCGTTCCCACAGGGGGCTCCCACCCCCCCACTCCATGAACCCGCCGGCCCCGGCCTCCAGGGCAGCGCGACACCTGTGGGTGCACACGGTGGGGCGAGGCCTGTCCTCCGTGCAGCCGGCCCCCAGCCCCTCGGCAGACACGGGGAGCAAGGCCACGCTGGCCTTTTTGGAAAACGACATTCCGAATCGAGGTCCCAGGTCCACTTCCCAGTCCACTTCCTGCTGACACTGCGCGTGCCCGGGGGCCCCGCCCCCACGGGACCCGGATGCAGCCCCTGGCTCCCGGCACGGCCCGGCCCAGCCCCGGCTGGGAGATCCTTGTCCGTCTGTCTCCAGCTCCCACAGCAGGGTCAGGCTGTAGCTGTGGCGGCTCTGGAGGTGGCGTGGCCCTGCACAGCCACGGCCAGGATGGTCAGGAGTGGCTCCGAGAGCCACGGACGTGTCCCGTGTCCCCAGAGCCACTGACAGCCACACGGGCACACGCTCCCCTCCCATGTCGACCCACACGGGCACACACGCTCCCTCCCGTGTCTGACCCACACGGGCACACACACTCCCTCCCGGGTCTGACCCACACGGACACACGGGCACACACACTCCCTCCCGTGTCTGACCCACACGGACATACGGGCACACACGCTCCCTCCCATGTCGACCCACAGGGGCACACACGCTCCCCTCCCGTGTCTGACCCACAGGGGCACACACGCTCCCTCCCGTGTCTGACCCACACGGGCACACACGCTCCCTCCCGGGTCTGACCCACACGGGCACACACGCTCCCTCCCGGTCTGACCCACACGGGCACACACGCTCCCTCCCGGGTCTGACCCACACGGACACACGGGCACACACACTCCCTCCCGTGTCTGACCCACACGGACACACACGCTCCCTCCCGTGTCTGACCCACACGGGCACACACGTTCCCTCCCGGGTCTGACCCACACGGGCACACACGCTCCCTCCCGTGTCTGACCCACACGGGCACACACGCTCCCTCCCGGGTCTGACCCACACGGGCACACACGCTCCCTCCCGGGTCTGACCCACACGGGCACACACGCTCCCTCCCGGGTCTGACCCACACGGACACACGGGCACACACACTCCCTCCCGTGTCTGACCCACACGGACACACACGCTCCCTCCCGTGTCTGACCCACACGGGCACACACGTTCCCCTCCCGGGTCTGACCCACACGGGCACACACGCTCCCTCCCGTGTCTGACCCCACACGGGCACACACGCTCCCTCCCGGGTCTGACCCACACGGGCACACGGGCACACACACTCCCTCCCGGGTCTGACCCACAGGGACACACGGGCACACACGCTCCCTCCCGTGTCTGACCCACACAGACACACACACTCCCTCCCGTGTCTGACCCACACGGGCACACACGCTCCCTCCCGTGTCTGACCCACACGGACACACACGCTCTCTCCCGTGTCTGACCCACACGGGCACACACGCTCCCTCCCGTGTCTGACCCACACGGGCACACACGCTCCCTCCCGTGTCTGACACACACGGGCACACACGCTCCCTCCCGTGTCTGACACACACGGACACACGGGCACACACGCTCCCTCCCGTGTCTGACCCACACGGACACACACGCTCCCTCCCGTGTCTGACCCACACGGGCACACACGCTCCCTCCCGTGTCTGACACACACGGGACACACGGACACACACACTCCCTCCCGGATCTGACCCACACGGGCACACACACTCCCTCCCGTGTCTGACCCACACGGGCACACACGCTCCCCTCCCGGGTCTGACCCACACGGGCACACACGTTCCCTCCCGGGTCTGACCCACACGGGCACACACGCTCCCTCCCGGGTCTGACCCACACGGGCACACACGCTCCCTCCCGGGTCTGACCCACACGGGCACACACGTTCCCTCCCGGGTCTGACCCACACGGGCACACGGGCACACACACTCCCTCCCGGGTCTGACCCACACGGACACACGGGCACACACGCTCCCTCCCGTGTCTGACCCACATGGACACATAGGCACACACGCTCCCTTCCCGTGTCTGACACACACGGACACACGGGCACACATGCTCCCTCCCATGTCTGACCCACACAGACACACACACACTCTCCTGTGTCTGACCCACACGGGCACACACGCTCCCTCCCGTGTCTGACCCACACGGGCACACACACTCTCCTCCCGGGTCTGACCCACACGAACACACGCTCCCTCCCGTGTCTGACCCACACGGGCACACACGCTCCCTCCCGGGTCTGACCCACACGGACACACACGCTCCCTCCCGGGTCTGACCCACACGGACACACACGCTCCCCTCCCAGGTCTGACCCACACGGACACACGGGCACACACGCTCCCTCCCGTGTCTGACCCACAGGGGCACACACACTCCCTCCCGTGTCTGACGTACACGGGCACACACGCTCCCTCCCGTGTCTGACCCACACGGGCACACCGCTCCCTCCCGGGTCTGAACCACACGGACACACGGGCACACACGCTCCCTCCCGTGTCTGACCCACACGGGCAAACATGCTCCCTCCCGTGTCTGACCCACACGGGCACACACGCTCCCTCCCGTGTCTGACCCACACGGGCAAACACACTCCCCTCCCGTGTCTGACCCACACGGGCACACACACTCCCTCCCGTGTCTGACCCACACGGGCACACACGCTCCCTCCCGGGTCTGACCCACACGGACACACGGGCACACACGCTCCCTCCCGGGTCTGACCCACAGGGGCACACAACGCTCCCTCCCGTGTCTGACCCACACGGGCACACACGCTCCCTCCCGGGGTCTGAACCACACGGACACACGGGCACACACGCTCCCTTCCCGTGTCTGACCCACACGGGCAAACACGCTCCCTCCCGTGTCTGACCCACACGGGCACACACGCTCCCCTCCCGTGTCTGACACACACGGACACACGGGCACACACGCTCCCTCCCGTGTCTGACCCACACGGGCAAACACACTCCCTCCCGTGTCTGACCCACAGGGGCACACACACTCCCTCCCGTGTCTGACCCACACGGGCACACACGCTCCCTCCTGTGTCTGACCCACACGGGCACACACGCTCCCCTCCCGTGTCTGACACACACGGACACACGGGCACACATGCTCCCTCCCGGGTCTGACCCACACGGGCACACACGCTCCCTCCCCGTGTCTGACCCACACGGTCACACACGCTCCCTCCCGGGTCTGACCCACACGGGCACACACGCTCCCTCCCGTGTCTGACCCACAACGGACACACGCTACCTCCCGTGTCTGACACACACGGGCACACACGCTCCCTCCCGTGTCTGACCCACACGGGCACACACACTCCCTCCCGGGTCTGACACACACGGACACACACGCTCCCTCCCGTGTCTGACCCACACGGGCACACATGCTCCCTCCCGGGTCTGACACACACGGACACACGGGCACACACACTCCCTCCCGGGTCTGACCCACACGGGCACACACGCTCCCTCCCGTGTCTGACCCACACGGGCACACACGCTCCCTCCCGGGTCTGACCCACACGGACACACGGGCACACTCTTGTCCTGCATGCGGTTCAAGGCAAAAAGGTTTATTCCCAAAGCTCCAGCTAACAAAGCCACAGCGGTGTCTCGAGGGGTCCGGCAGGCGGCTGCGGGGACACCTCTGGGCCCGGGTGCTGCCCCTGCGCTGGCCCCCTCCTCCCGTGGGGACCTGGCTGGGGGGGCGGGGTCGTCACGGAGCAGGAGTCTGTGGTTCGGCTGCTCTGTGTCTCCCAAGGGGACAGCCATCCCTGCACAGGGCGGGGGACGCAAGGCCCTCACGAGGCACAGGACGTGCCCGGGTGGCCCCCGTGGCACACGCCACGCCCACTGTGCTGACACGTGGCCTCCCTCAGGTCTGCTCATGGCAGGGACGGGCCGGAGCCGCCTGCGCCGGAGACTGGGCCCAGATCCGGGGCAGCAGAACGAGGTCCTGCCCAGGCACCAGTGCCAACCCCTGGCCCGGGCTGGGGAGCGTGGGGCAGGCCCCGTGGCTGGACAGGCCAGCAGGGAGGCACGGATCATTGGCCGAGGCAGTGGACCTGCCGCCGACCGTCCCCCATAGCCCTGGCTGCACACGGATGGGGGTGGGATGCGGGGGCACCGTGGAGCCTGACACCTGCCCGGGAGCACAGCCTGGCCCCGGGAGGCCTCTTCCCAGGCTGGGGGCCATGGGCCGCGGGCGTCTCCCCCTGGGAAGGGCCGGGCGGTGCGCCCAGGAGCCCACAGTGGGACCGCCCGTCAGCTGCCAGCAGCCCTGAGGCGGGGGGTGGCGACTCCACGCGCCGGAGAAAGGGCCGGGGCTGCAGAGTGGCCGCAGGAGGGTGTCCCGGCCCGCACGGAGGCACCGCGGGAGCTCGTCAGGAGTGAGATGAACACGGGTCGGGGCCCCCGGCGGCCTCCCACCCTCTTCTGTTCCAGCTGGGCCTCCGAGGGGCAGTAGTGGGGACCACGGCGAGGTGGAGGGCCCACGGCTCCCTCTACGGCCACTGACCGCCGCTGGCCGGGTAGCTGGGCACGGTGGGGTACTCCGGCAGGCTGTTCCCTGAGAAGTTGTTGTACTGGGCCTCCCGGGACGGGGGATTCCGCCACGCGCCCGTGCTCCACTCCGTCTGCGCCTTCTGGAAGCTTCCACCAGCCCCTCGGTAGATCCTGTGCACCTGCGGGGCCGGGGACAGACCGGGCGGCGGGGATGAGCGTGGTCGGGGCAGGCGACGCCGCGGGGGCCGCTTGCAGGGCCGGGTGCCGGGACTTTGCGCACGAGGCCGCCTGGGCAGCACACACCGAGGGAGAGGGTGAGCTCGTGGGAGGACGACCCTCAGGGAAGCAGGTGTGTGGGGGGAGCCCTCGCCACGGCCCCCGGGCTGGCCAAACGCCGCGCCAGCTCATGGCAACTGCGGCACAGGCCTCCTCACCGAGTGTCGGCCAAGTAAATCCGGAAACGAACAAAACAAAGCAGCTGGGGCTGTCGGCCGCTGGGGGGGGGGGGGGCGGGCAAAGCCACGCACAGGCAGCCACGGCCCTGAGCCGGGCCAGCCCTGCCCCCCACTCAGCGTGACCTAGGGGCCTGGCGTCCCACATGGCCACCGGTTCATTTCCCAGCTGCTCTGCTTCCGATCCAATGCCGTGCTAATGGCCTGGGGAAGCAGCAGTGGTGGCCCAAGTGCGTGGCCCCCGCACCCACGTGGGAGCCGCACACGGAGCTCCTGGCCCAGTCCTGGCTGCTCTGGCCACTTGGGGAGCAAACCGTGGATGGAAGATCTGTCTCCCCGTCTCTATGTGGTTCTGCCTTTCAAATAAAATCTTTTTTAAAAAAAGACCAAGGCGGGCCGGTGCTGTGGCGCAGAGGGTTAAAGCCCTGGCCTGAATCGCTGGCATCCCATATGGGCGCCGGTTCTAGTCCCGGCTGTTCCTCTTCCGATCCAGCTCTATGCTGTGGCCTGGAAAGCAGTAGAAGATGGCCCAAGTCCTTGGGCCCCTACACCTGCGTGGGAGACCCGGATGGGAGCTCCTGGCTCCTGGCTTCGGATCGGCGCAGCTCCACTCTGGGGAGTGACCCAGCGGGTGGAAGACCTCTCTCTGTCTCCCTCTCTCTGTCTTTACTTCTCTCTGTAACTCTTTCAAACAAATAAATCTTAAAAAAAAATAAAAACGCCAAGGCCTGGCCATCGCGTTCCCCTGCAGCAGAGCCTGGGCCCCCATCCCTGGGCACAACCCCCCACCTGCTCCCCCAGCACCGTGGTCTACGGCCACCGCACCTGTTACCCTTGCCCCATCCACAGCCCCGCAGGGCCCAGGGCAGGGCTCTGCCCCTCCACAACGTGTCTGTGGGCACAGGGCTGTGCCACATCTAGAAACCGTGACCTCCACCACCAAAGGGGCAGCGTCCTCGCCGGGCACCCTCCCTGCACACAGCACCCCCTCCCTGCACACGGCACCCCCCTCCCTATACCCTCCCTGCACACGGCACCCCCTCCCTATACCCTCCCTGCACACGGCACCCCTCCCTGCACACAGCACCCCCTCCCTATACCCTCCCTGCACACGGCACCCCCTCCCTGCACACAGCACCCCCTCCCTGCACACGGCACCCCCTCCCTGCACACGGCACCCCCCTCCCTGCACACAGCACCCCCTCCCTGCACACAGCACCCCCTCCCTATACCCTCCCTGCACACGGCACCCCCTCCCTATACCCTCCCTGCACACAGCACCCCCTCCCTATACCCTCCCTGCACACGGCACCCCCTCCCTGCACACAGCACCCCCTCCCTATACCCTCCTGCACACGGCACCCCTCCCTGCACACAGCACCCCCTCCCTGCACACAGGCACCCCCCTCCCTGCACACGGCACCCCCTCCCCTGCACACAGCACCCCCCTCCCTGCACACAGCACCCCTCCCTATACCCTCCCTGCACACGGCACCCCCTCCCTATACCCTCCCTGCACACAGCACCCCCTCCCTATACCCTCCCTGCACACGGCACCCCCTCCCTGCACACAGCACCCCCCTCCCTATACCCTCCCTGCACACGGCACCCCCTCCCTGCACACAGCACCCCCTCCCTATACCCCTCCCTGCACACGGCACCCCCCTCCCTGCACACAGCACCCCCCTCCCTGCACACGGCACCCCCTCCCTGCACACGGCACCCCCCTCCCTGCACACAGCACCCCCCTCCCTATACCCTCCCTGCACACGGCACCCCCTCCCTATACCCTCCCTGCACACGGCACCCCCTCCCTGCACACGGCACC